>NW_027272709.1:0-45429 GCF_040938485.1 Diadema antillarum
CTCAGTATTGAGACAGTTTAGGGCAGTTACATATTACGTAATCGGTGCAATGTCCTTTCCACAATCATTTTGATTGCACACAAGTTAACCAGTGAGACATACTTAATTCTTAATCATGTAAATTAGTTAACATGCAATTCAGTGATATAAAAATCCACTGTGTAAACAACAAAGATAAAGCAATGTGTCGAAAGGTTTCTATTCACTACATAGTGGTATTGCAGAAGACCCCAAACATGAAGTTATGCATTAAGAGTTTGTATACTGTATACGCCGAATATTTCGCAAGGTTTTTATTTTCACGAATTTCGTGTGTAAGGTGCTATTCGTGAAATTAAAGACACGCGAAAATATTGACTCTGATCCCGATGTGAATGTGACGTACGCGTGTACACTTCTCCGTTCAGTACAGGACTCCGCGATCACAATTTAACCACTCGCGTAATCGTGGGGAATTCCCAATTCGCGAAAATTTAGACTCGCGAAATATATGGCGTATACAATAGTTTTGGTTGAGATGGGGATTGAGGTTTGAACTTTTTGTGAGATGATTAGAAACCCTTTATATGAAATATTTTGGAGGACGCAATTGTAAGAGGAAATACAAGTTTATTTGATGAAAATTGGTTTGAAATGGCTGAAATATTCAAAAACAAAGTGGTCCTAATAAAAGGTGGGACCTATCTTTAAATTCATTAGGACAACTTTGTTTTGCTTTGTTTTTGGATATATCAGCCATTTCAAAATCCAATTCCACCAAATAAACTTTGAATTCCTCTTTTAATAGAATTATATCCTCTTAGATATTTCATATAAGTGGTTTCTAATTATCTCATTAAAAGTTCAACCTCAATCAACATCTCACCCAAAACTATGCCATCCCTTCAAAGGTACGTTTTTCCTTCAAAGGTGCATTTTATTCACATCACTGTATTAAAACCTGCTATGCAGGCAGCCAGTATGGTAACTGTAGCCTTGCAGACCATGTGGTAACAACTCGCCAGTCATCGTGGAGTCACCTTGGCTAATAAAACAACAGCATCATAATTTACTACAACACTGAGTACATGTATTCATATAAAAAATTTATCATGAGCAATCAATTTTGAAGAAAGACATGAGGACTGGAGACTGAAGGTATTTCTCACTTTACATGTCTGATAGACTTTTTTTAATGCCTCTGATATACAAACACCCTACTTCAATTGTTACAGTGGTAACTTTGATTACCATTTCCCCATACTTGGTGGTCACGGGAGTAGTTTTCTCTATCAAAATGAAGACATCCCTTGATGTCTTCAAGAAGAATCTTAAAACTTTCCTTTTTGATGCCAATCTGTAACTGAATGTTGTAAAGTGCTGTGAAACCAGTCAGTGACTGTGTAAGGGTGCTATATAAATGATCTGATTGTATTGTATTGTATTGTAAAATGGATACAAATCAACAGCCATATATTACAACAAATTTGGCATGAACTGCCTCTATTCTAATATAATCTAACAAATGTAGTGGATTTGTTTGAAGCTAATAGCATGGAAAGCAATGCTGGCCAGCTTTTTAAACCACATACTTGCTGGAGTAATCTTCTCTATCAAAGCAAAAGAAAATGGATACAAATCAATAGACAAATTCTACAACATATTTGGCATGAACTGCCTCTATTCTAATATACTAGTAATCTAACAAATGCAGTGGATTTGTTTGAAGCTAATAATCATGTACGGCAAGGCTGGCCAACTTTACACCTATTCTTTTATATCACCCCTCCCCTCCTCTCCCCCCCCCCCCACCTCCCCCCCCCCCCCCCCTTGATGCAGGACTGGAAGATTTCAGTGGTGCTATCTTCCTCCCGATTCAGACAGTGATGAGCAATTCTCATAGCTTGCCAATCGTCCCTGACATCATCACAGAGGGGGCAAGGACCGGTGACGATGATGATGACACTCACTGCTTTTTTTCATCTCTTCCTCTCTTGTCTCTTTCTGTTCATCGTCCATTAATTTATCTCACTCCATCCAACTTTTCGATCCTAGCTTTCACACATACTGAGAGTGCATGCTTACTTTGAAACACGATTGTAATGATGCATCAGTAAAATCATGTTTTAAATTAAGGATTCTCGCCATGTGAATGCAAACTGGAATCATGGAGAGTGAAATCGAAATTCCAGTCGTGTTTCAATTGACGGTCCGGAGGTGGTTTCTGATCATGTTTGCCAGATTGCCAAACTGGAATCGCAGAGGGTGAAATGAATCGTAATTCCAACCATGTTTCAAATGACGGTCTGGAGGTGCTTTCCAATCACGTTTTGCCAGAGTTAAGCAACGAAAAGATTGTTTGAACGTAATTGACCTCCAATCGTGTTTTTGGGGGCGGAGCTTATGGAGATCTTTCAACCACTTCCGCAGAAAGACCGCACTCCTCAGTTGCTCGTACTGCAGCCGAAGCACGTGCTACACCGTACTTATGGATTGAGAGTGACTGATGTGAACTTAATTGGAAAGAACACAAACTTCCCCTCCACGGTCTGAAATTCAAAACTGCAGAATAAGTGAAGCCTTCCTTGGCTGTATGAATGAACGATGATTCAAAATCGTAATTGCAATCATGTTTGTAATTCAGCATTCAAATTAAGCACTCTTGGTACGTGTAAAAGCAAGGCATGTCTCTTTCTGTTTGTACCGGCTCCCGTCTCTTGTCCCAAGCCAGCTATCAGCCCTATACCCGTATACCTTCCACACGGACATCAACTCTCCCTACAAACTCCTGGACTGAAAGACTCATCTTGATTGATTGTGTTATTCGTATACAAGTATAAACGGGGCTGAACAGTGCAAACAATCCATACACAGTGCCATTTCATGAGGCATTTAGTTTGATTTACCATCACTTAATCACAACATGACATTATACAGCTATAAATACAGCACTCGTTTGAACTCCCGGTCAAACCGTTCCCCCAAGGATAGTGACGAAGTGTCAAGATACTGCACAAAATGAAATGATGAAGAGTACTCGGTTTCCATGACTACAAAGTAAATCATCCATTAGTCACTAACATTAATGACAACACACTTGTAGTATAAGACCAAAGTAAAGAAATGGTTTAGACCATACAAAAAATAAATTTGCTTATCTATGAAACTATACATGTTTATGTCAACATACATTACTATTGTAAAACCTGAAATTTTCGCAGGCATGAAACCTATGCGAATATGCGAGGAGCCAAGACTGGGGAAAATAAAATACATATATAAAAGTTTTTCTCTACAATGACTACATATTGCATTGACTTCCTGTGGCAATGTGTGAAAATTTCATGCTGTGAAATGTTCATGGTTCTACAGTATTAATTTGTGTGTGTGTTACGTGTGCGTGTGAGAGAGATCTAGAGTGTATGTGCACATAAATGACACTTTCCATCACAACATAATGCTCAAGGCACTTAACAAATTATTGTAACCCGAATCAAACCCGACTACCAACAGTGCACCTACTTCACTCCCTGGTGAGCAGTCATACCAGCATTTACCACTTTACAGTCGGCCAAAAGCATCTTATCGACTTCATAGGTGCCTTCACATTCATAGGGAAATATCACAGTATTTAAAATACTGCGGTATTTTGTAAATGTGAATGCAAATACACCATCACAAAGTACACCACAAAATACTTTGACAGCATTTGTGGTGGTATAGTCAAACTGGGCACATGATGCACACACAAGATTTGAGTGTAAATCGTGTCAGAAAAGTATCATCGATTGTACAGTGATATAATTGTCATGTAATCTGACACATTTTCCTGGTTTTGTTTTTCAACATAGGAAATGTGCTTATGCACAGGGCTTACGTCCAAGAGGTTTAATTTTTGGCCAGAGTTACCATGGTACCTGGTATTTCTTCAACAAGAATGGTATCCAGCGAAACTGTGGTATTTGGACCAATGATGAGAATGTTGCCGACAAACTAATACGGTGTTTAATACAACGGTACTTCAAATGTGAATGCACCCAGTGTGCACGCAGCTTCCTACTGGGTCTGAATTCCTGCTCAGATCTTGGGTTGGGAGGAGCTCTTGTGGAGAAATGTCTTCTATCATACCCTGTTTAGAGTCTCCCAGTCTCTAGGGGTGTGTTTATGATCAATTTGCGAAGGCAGAATCAGCGTTTTGAAACGCTGATTCAAAACGCTGATTCAAAACGCCGTTCATGGGAGCACTGTTTATGCTCACTTTCTTCGAGCCTTGGAAAGAGCGTTTGCTATTGTTTCGCTGACCTCAGCAGAGGCAGGTCAAATTGGGGCACACGCTGCGATTGGGAAAGACATGCGTATACACAGTACATGGGAAAATTGCACAGGCCAGGGTAGCTGGCTGGTCGGGCGCGCGCTTTTTCACGTGAACCGGAAAGGCGTTTAGATGACCTCACTCTAAACGTTTTTAGAACCGCTGTTGCGTTTATGCTTCCCCGTCAAACGTGATTAGTCAGAAACGCCAATCGTAAACGCACCTTTTGTGCGTTTTGGATCGGCATTTTGAATCAGCGTTTCTATCGAAGTGAGCACGAACGCAACAACGTTTTGCACTAATCACGTTTCAAAACGCTGATTCTGGTCCGAAAAGGGGAAGCACAAACACGGCATGGGAGGACCACAGGAGGATCTCCGGAGGACTTGCCAGATGAAAATGAGCATTGTTTTTTTTTTTCTACTCAGTGGTGGGTAAGAGAGACCCCCGTTTAGAGTACCCCTGGTCGTCAAGTGCGAGGTAGGCATATACTCTTCTATGGAAACCAGTGGAAACCAGCATCGCAAGAGTTACCTAATCATTTTTTTTGGGGGGTACACACATAAGAATTAATGGTTTTTGAAACCCATTAATTTTGGGTGTGTGTAACTCAGATTTGTTTTCAAACTAGAAACATTGTCATAAACATTCTCTTTAATAAAGTGCCCTCCACAAAATAGAATACTAATTAAAATATACATATATAAGATATTGTATATATTGAAATCTGACAGCAAACTCTTTTGAAAAGTTTTTCAAAGATTTAAAAAAATCTTTATGTTCAAAATCAAAATTTGACTGAAAAACTACTTTGGGGCACACAAATGTAAATTCAGGTTTATTTTGAAGCGGCATATTCTTATTCTTTACTCCATAAAAAGAGCCTGCACTTATAGAAATCTGTTGATTCTGATTAAATCTTGTAATTGCCCATAGAGTGAATGGGAGACTGGCAAACATTTCTTACTCTTGCACTTTGCATTTTTCTTCCGCATCGCGATCCTCTCTCGACACGCCGAGGGCAATTGCGTGCATAGTCCGCGAAATTGTATCCCCATCATCTGCCGGCGCTTTGACATCCGCCTCACTAGAGGCTTTGATTGATGGGACGACATCTCCTCGTAATATTTAACGTCCTATCAGTCCCGCATGGCTACCTTCGTCCGAGCTTTGACTCTTGCCATTGAGTTTGTAGTCGTCTCCTGTTTCCGTTGCGACATGTACCCTACAAATCAGCCCCCTCCTATTACGTGACAACATGAATGCACAGTCAAATTAGCGCAAACCTTTGTATCCTGTCGTCAACGCAAAAGTTTCAAGTACATCTGTCAATGGTTCTAAATTTTCAATGTTTTCTTAAAGAAAATGATGAATTGGTGACTTGCCATATTAAAAATAGCGAGTAATCATTCCAAAGACAAGGATCTTAGATTTTAAACAGGAAAGCTGTCCTGATGTGCAAATATGATGCTTCATCGGAGAGAGAAAACTGTTACAATTTCTTGATATTGATTGGGCAACTAAGATTCAAAATGAATTTTTATATTTTCTTTCATTTGGGGCCACATTCGTTTCTAGGGCCACTAAAATTTCAGATTCAAAGATTTCAATACCCGAATGAGCAGTCAGAGAAAAAATCAGCGTCAAGTCCTGAGGTGAGTTGTTAAATAATTGCAAGAAAACCTATTTTCTTGCCAAAACGTTTTACCGATCTTTGCATTGCAACATGAAAGCTGGATGCTCTACTTTGTTTTTCATGAAGCACTTTGGATTTTAGGTCATCATCTCCTGTGCCACTACCGGCATTATCTCCGTTGACAGCCGCCTGATGAACATGAATTCCCTTGTGTCAGAAACACATGCGGCCCAATCAAAGCCTTATCATGAAGCTGGAATCCTAGGGGATAATTCTTCCTAGCTGTAGAGGGCTCCAGCGCACCCACCCACTCAGTTTCTTCATCTACAGTGCAGCTTTGGTTTATTCCCTTACGTATAGTGCTATAATGGAGCTTTCAGGGCCAAGTGCAATCTTATACCCCATTTATACAGGGCATCTACTCTATAAGTTGTTATTTTCGCAAGGGCTTAATTTTTGCAAATTTCACGAATCACAATTTGACCTTGACATGCAAAAATGTATCCATGCGCTAGGGCCTAGGGGAATAGTGCATTTACCATGGTGTTAGTGTCAATTTGCGAAAAAAAACATCTCATGAAAATGTCTGTGACCTCCTCATTCACGAAAATAACAGCTTATAGAGTATAACAATTAGAGCACCCAAGAACACCCCTGAAGTGCTCTAAACTCTGTATGAATAACAGACAATCGGGGCCTTGAAGTAATGTAAAGTTATGCCCTTCTTGAGCTGGGCTGGGTACAGGAGTGGCGATTATCATTATCCTTATCATTATTATTACTGTTATTATTATCATTATTGTTATTAATATTATTACTATCATTATCATTATTATTACTACTATTATTATCATCATAATTATTGTTATTACACATTTAATTATTATTTTTATTATCATTATCATTATTATTATTATTATTATTACTATCATCATCACCATCATCATTATTTACTTATTTATTTATTTGGCTTTCAGTCACAAATATCAATATTACATTATTCAAAATCAGAACATACAATGGAGAGTTATGTGGGTGCACCAGGTTTAGCAGCCCAGGTCTGGAAAGAGCCAACTGAAGCACTCTAAAACTTTGTATAAATGAAGAGTTTGTTCGCAAAAACCGACAAGTCCATATTTGCAAAATGGAGATATTTGCGATTAAAGGTCAAGAAAAATAAAGAGAATTATAAGAAAATTTTTGCTTCTTTTGACCATAACTTCAAAACTGTACCTTTACAAGTAGTGACCAATATATAATTTAAAAGGTATTATTTTGTACTTTATGACAGAGACCTTACTTCAAAATCTTCAAAAATGGACTTATCGGTTTTTGCGAACAAACTCTTCAAATGGTCACCAATGTTTAGAGCGCTCCGGAAGTGGTATGCAATGTGCACTGGTACAGTGGTGTATTTATCTCAACTGACCTGACACAATTTGTGACTTTTCCAAAGGGAGATATCAGAGATTCCAACCCCAAGCACCTTCTGATCTGGAGATTCTCCCGCCCGAAACCCCTAGCAAACGGGAGACTCCAAAGTTGATGTGTGCGAAGCGCGAAGTTCCTAGGGTTCTAGATGTTCTCTGGTGCTATCTAAGGCTTATTTTTTCAACATACGATAGCAAGAAGTAAGAAATCCTTTCCACCGGGAGACACAGAGCCAGGGCGGGAGAAATCAAATCTCAAGCGGGAGAACGGGAGATTTTGCAAAAATGGGCTTTCGGCGGGAGATCTCCCGTCGAAAACGGGAGAGTTGGAGTCTCTGAGATATGCAAATTGCACAACGCTTACGAGAAATACCGCAATATTACGAGAATGAGAACAGTATCAAGTGACTTACTGCAGTCTCCATTACTGTGGTATCTTACATATGTACCAATGAGATTGGGGCCAATAAATTACCATAGTATTCAATATCACTGTTCTAATGTGACTGTAACTAATATTGATCTGACACTAGAGTGGAAGAGGTCCAATTGAGGTCCTTGAAGTTGGCAAAGAATCAAACTTTGAGGGGACTTCTCCATACTTATTTAGGGGTCCCCCTCTCCCCCCCCCCCCCTTTTCCATGAATAGACACATCAAGCTTTAAAGAACCATTTTCAAATATCCTTGCTAAGGACTAACAAGCAAAGATTACTTCCTCCTTTGAACTTTTGCAGCAGTCTCCCACATCGCTAAGAGCACATCGATCCTCGACATTACGGCCTCATTCATCAGGGCCAATTTTAAAAAAAGAACAAGAGGAAATCCTTGAAACTGAAACTGCACATCATTGATGTGCCTGTTACTTTAAACCTTTCACTATAAAGATTACGAAACTTTATTCATTGTGCTAGTACGCTGCCCATAATCAGTACCAGGTTCCAAGTTTTCCCTCATCCGATTATAAGCATGGGAGATGAATCGTTGGACCAGTTAATAAAAGTGGCTGAGTAAGAGACTAGCTTCATATCACACTGCCCCACAAGGCTACAGTGCATGCCATAAAAAATTGTGAATGCTCATAAAGTTGCATTCCTACAACACTTCTGAACACATTGCTCACTCCACAGAATTATGAGAAAGAAAGGATACCATGAACGGTCCTAGGGAAGGGATTGGTATCTATTACCCCCCCCCCCCTACCCCACCCCCCCCCTCTACCCCACCCCTCAACATCATCATCAGTGATGGCATCAACTCTCCCACAAATCACATCTTCACTACATCTTGACTGAGAGAAGTCGCGAGGATGAAAACTAATGAAAGTAGAAAAGCACTCGTAGAGCGCAGACCTCGCGTAAGAATGATATTTTGAGATAATTGCATTTGAAATTTACCCATTTTTTTAAATCATGATTGTTACAGTTTTATGTCTGGCATTTCCAATTATTTTTGTAATACATCAGACTT
Organism: Diadema antillarum; assembly: GCF_040938485.1. Classification (NCBI taxonomy): domain Eukaryota; kingdom Metazoa; phylum Echinodermata; class Echinoidea; order Diadematoida; family Diadematidae; genus Diadema; species Diadema antillarum. The sequence continues at coordinate 8,826 of NW_027272709.1, forward strand.
TAATTCTTACTCTAATGTGTGATGTTTTCTACAAATTGTATTGTTAGGAAATATGTCAGAAATCGCAAGATAGCCACATTAATGTTTTGTTGTTGTTGTTTTTTTTTTTTCCTACAAAGACTGTTGTCATAACATGTGTGTATCCCCTATATATGACAGTTTGGCTGACTGTGCGCACAGTACTTGCGGTCACAGAACTGTCCTATATCGATAATATTACACACAATGTCAATGCACCCTATATTTGTTGCCTGTGCGCACTGTATTTTTGGTCATCCAAACCGTCATATATGGGAAAGGCAAGCATATTGCTGTTTTTTTTAAACGCGCATCTACGGGGAAAAGTAGGCCTAATTATCAGAACAACATGAAATGACAAGACTCTATATTCTAAAAGTGATAACTAGTAAAACGAAAGTTATATAAAATTAGAACCTGACGAAAAGTCCCTATCCAAATGACTGAAAATCTCAAAATCAAAAATTTGACTGAAAATTGGGATATACAACAGTTTGGATGACTGCTGATGAAAATAGTAAAGGGAAAGGGCTACCAGTGATGGAGATTACCTGCCCCTCCCCTTCCATCTCCCAACCCCACCCCGTCTTAAAGGTCCTGTTTACCGTTGGCAGCAGTGGTTTAAAAAATGTTTAAGACATCACATTTGATGCATATATGTGAAAGTCAGTTGTGTCACAAAACATCCTACCAGATAAAATTTTTGCAATAAAGCCTAAAATATAAGGAGATATCACTATTTTTCTCATTAAACCATAACTGTAGACGGTTTAGTGTGGAAACATTTTTATTCTAACTATTGTTCACATTTTGTATATCTACACTGATTCAAATCTTTACATTGGTTGTTTCTATCCCTAACTCTCATTTTAGAACTATTTTGAAGCACTAATGCTGGGTTTTTGTTTCATCTGCAAAATGGTAAATTATGCCTTTAACACCACCATCAGTGATCATGTCATCTGTCTTCACTGCTTCACCCCATCTTCCTGGTCTTCAGCTCCAGTTTTTCCCCCGCCACCAATGAAACCCCAAAGAGATCAAGTATTGTTGGCAGCAGCAGGCATGGTGCATGCCTGAAACATTCTTCTTCACGGTCGGGGCATGGGAGAGGACACACAGAGAGAGATGTACAGGCATTCAATAAGCCCCACAGTCTGACTAGCCTTAGCTCCAGGCAGTACAGCTTTTGTTTTCTTATAATAATTAATAATAATAATAGTAATTGTGAATTTATACTGCGCAGTTTCTATGAAATATATAGTACTCAACTGCGCATAACAATATGATATAATCAAAAGAAAAAATCAGATTAATAAGAAAGTAACACAATCTAATTCTTTAACTGAAAATCATACAATATAATGAAATTAAAAGACTAATAATTGCATAATCATAATTCATAAAGGATATCTGATATCTGGGAACCATGCAGATAATGTACTGAACTGTGACTATTGGAAACTTTCCTTGTGCCACAATTCTACAACTCTCATATAAATACAATGCTGTCATGACCTGTTTTTTTTTATTTTTTATTAATAATTTTGTTAAGAGGGGAGAGAAACATTTTATATGCACTTTATCCAACTAACCTTAGCTCCAGGCAGTATGGCATCATCTTTTTGTGTAATAATTTGTTTTCACATTTAGTGATGTGCACTGAAGGTATTGGGATTTTTGCATCTTACTTTTTCTACTTTGTTGATGTATAAGGTTGAAATGTACTTTAAAAGAAGAGGTAAGTATTTGCAAGCCAATCTAGGTGATAACAGCAATCTTGTGTATCTGTGAAATGTGCAAAATAAGTGCACTCACACCACCAGCCTTGCCCTCATTCAACTGGCACTCGAGGAGTTAACCTCGATCTGGTGATCAGAGAGGTGATGCCTCTGGTCGCTATTCGGAGGCACGACCCCAGTATAAATGTTTGGAGTATTTTGGTGGGAGGATGCGTGCAACAGGACGAAGTTGATTTATCATCCCACACTGATGAGGGGCCAAGCCAGTCATACCCCACGCTCGGACGGCTTCTCCGCCCTTTCCCCATTCCAAAACAAATTCCTCACTGTCGCATATCAACCTTTGAGCTGCATCCATTCAACTACCATGGTAACTGCTAACAATGCATGAAGCCATTATATGCTGGAAGAGAAGAAAACACTGAAAAACTTGGCTTACATTTGTAGCCCTGACATTCATGTGAAAATAGGTACTGTGCAAAATCAAAACAGCAGTCTAGGCTTCCAAAAAGAGAACAGAGTGAAGAAAAATGAAATTATAGACATGATTATCTTATAAAAATTATGATAATCATCATCACTAGCACCAACTGACTTGGCTGGTCTGTTGAAGACATCGGCAAGAATAGCCATACAACTCTTTTCCGTTTTCTGCAATTTCAAAAAGTTTGTGTAACTTTTATCTGCTGAGATACTCCAATCAAATGAATAAAGCACAACAAAGCTAACCCATAGTGACATATCTTCTGTTGCACCACGTCTGTGGAACTCGCTACCAGTTCAGCTTCGGAATTGCAGCAGTCTCAATACATTCAAGTCTGCACTGAAGACTCATCTTTTCCGGCAACTTTGTGAATGATGTGTGGCACTTTTTGGGAGCTGGGCGCCTTTGAATGTTTCAACATATAAATGGCGCTATATGAATGCTGTTTCATCATCATCATCATTTCATCATATCTGGCTTGGTAGAAAAGTTTGGGGGATTTTCTCGCAATCATATTAATTTTTGCCTAGTGTTAGTTATTTACAGACCTTGGATTACATTTTGTGATGTCAATCTAACAACCCTATATCTTATCCTCTCCTGCAATGCTGACGAGACATATGACAAGACAGATAGAAGTAGAGTATCATTCATCAATTATGGGAAAACCTGCACCTGGATTTGTTACCAAAGATGATTTCTGCCCAGTATCTAAGGGTGAAATACTTTAAGGGAACTGCCTTTGTTGCTAGGTGAGCGAGAAAGAGACAAGGGAAAGATGGTAAAATTCTACCTTGCCTGACATTATTTGACAATGCAGCTTTCCATACTGCTATCCATTACGATGAATATTGTAAAACCAGAAATTTTTGTGTGCATTCTAATTTCGTGAATTTTTGCGAGCCAAGATTCACGAAATTATTAAAAGTGCACATGAAAGTTCTTGTCTATACTAATAGCAATATGCATTGAATGCCAAAGGAAGTGCCTGTATGCTTTGCATACTCCAATTCATGAGCAGACCCAAAGTTTCCCTTTCATGCAGGGCTTTTTAATACATCCTCAAAGATACCAACTTTAAAAAAAAAATCAAAGTGGAAAGAAGAGAGGAGCGTGAACGAGCAATCTTGAATACATCCCTAGCATTTTACGGCTTGCCTGACATCTTCCTGATGGACCCCAGCCACCCTTACTTACCCCGCCAGCATCTCATAGATGAGGATACCAAGAGCCCACCAGTCCACGGCTTTCCCGTGACCTTTGCTCTGGATGATCTCTGGCGCTAAGTACTCCGGCGTCCCACATAACGTCCACGTCCTGTTTGGGGAGAGAGAGAGAGATGGCAGCGATAGCGAGAGAGGAAAGAGACAAATGATGATTCCATTATGTGCGCCCACTTTGCCAAAGTTTATTTTGCGGCATTAAAGGGCATCAGTGCCAGAAATGTTTAACTAGGAAGCCATCCCTGGAATCATCTTCATTTTCCTCTAAATGCACATATTTGTCAAATAATGAAAGAAATAAATATAAAAGGATAATTATCATACAGTTTGCCACCTGAATATCTACAGAAACAGATACACATACACAGCAGCTTTTGGACTCTCCACAAAACATGAAGCTGCTGATATTGAATGACAAATGTTAGCAATTCTACCAGACGGATAATTTTTGTGCAATGTTTCTTGTTTTCCGAAATGCTTCCTTCTCCTTTTTATGAGCACTTTAGTATGAAATTAGATCACGTTATATTTCATCCTCATAGATATACCACATATCAAGACTTTCAGCCAAAGTGAAAGCTACGCATTGTTTTTTGGGGGGTTTTTTTTGTTTTTTTTTGTTTTTTGCTCAGTGCATGAGAGCCGTAATGGCTTCAGATCACTATGTCAATGAAAAGAGCAAAGCTACCAGTATCACTATAATCACAGTCAGCAGTCACTAAATCACCTCTAATGTCTCATAATCGGCCATTATAAACACCTGACTATGATTTCCTCGTCTCACTATACCCTAGTCGTTTATTCAAATGATATTTGCAAATTTTTGTCAACGCAGCAGCATAGCGAACAAGAATACAAAGATATTGTTGGCTGAGAACAAGAAGGGCTTCATCACAATGGGGGGGGGGGGGTGGTATTATGTTGTAGAGCTCAATCTCCTTGACATGATGGTGTCAAATTTAAACTATTTTCATAATCAGTAAAATGTAAAAGATTAAAACCACAAGTTGCACTATTTTACCCAATATTTGGAACAATGCTCATATATCTACCCACTCTTGATTGAATAAACTTGTTATTTCATGAAAATTGATTGTTTCATTTCTATTTACGCTCAAAACTCAAAACGCGGTAGCGCCCTTCTGCTTCTCAGCTGACGATATTTGCACCAAATGCTTTGATTATGGTATTCTGAACACAAACAGGCAAACATGTCTGCATAATGTAAGGCAAAACATATTTTCTATACATAAAAGATGCTATACGTCAACTGAGTCATTCCATGTGATTGTATGTTATGTTAACTGTTGTCATTTTCATTTGGCTGAATATAATATAATATCATAATAATAATAACAATTATAATAATAATTATGATAATAATGATAATAACAATAATGACAATAATAATAATAATGATAATAATAATGATAAAAAAATAATAATAATGATAACAATGATAAAATCCCTACTCACCTGTTATCAACCAGCTTCTTGGCAAAACCAAAATCAGTGAGCTTCACATGCCCCTCGAGGTCCAAGAGTATATTTTCTGGTTTTAAGTCCCTGTAAACAATGTTTTCCTTGTGTAGATAGTCTATTGCAGAAATGATTTCCATGGCATAAAATCGGCTGGTTTCGTCCTTGAAATGGCCGCTATTGCGCAAGTACGTGAAGAGTTCGCCGCCGCACGCATATTCCAGTAACATGTAAAGGAACGTGTCGTTGTGGTATGTCCAGTGCCTGGGAAGAAAAGATAAGACAGAGGTGAGAATGTGTATACAATGAGTCAAATGTAGAAAAGAGCATATTACTTTGATGATTTTTGAAGAAATACCTTTATTTTTGAAGAAATACCTTTTTTCTTAGATTTCAGAACAAAAACCCTCAAGGTCATAGTTTCTAGAAAGCATGCATGTTTGTGACAGAGGTGAGAACTATATCAATACATAATTTTTTGATGATTTTTCTGAAAAATACATTTTTTAGATTTAAGAACAAAAGTCATCATGATCATACAAAGGTGTCACAAACATCCTGGTTTGCAGAATGCATGCATGCTTGTGACAGAGGTGAGAACTATATCAATACGTCAATTTTTTGATGATTTCTGAAAAAATAAATTTTTTTTAGAATCCAGAACAAAAGCCCTCATGATGATACAAAGGTGTCCTAAACATCCTGGTTTCCAGAATGCATGCATGCTTGTGACAGAGGTGAGAACTATATCAATATGTCAATTTTTTGATGATTTCTGGAAAAATACATTGTTTTAGAATCCAGAACAAAAGCCCTCATGATGATACAAAGGTGTCCTAAACATCCTGGTTTCCAGAATGCATGCATGCTTGTTGCTGCAATCCAAATACTACGCAGATATTTAGAAAACATCAAAAATATATTAATTTTGCACTCACAGGTAATCTGAAAACTATCATCACTGACAGTGTCAACACAAGTAACTTTATATTCATGACTTGTGCTTCCATAATCAGCATTTTGAAGTAGGATTTAGGCCAATGGGTGAGTTACATTATCACACAAATGGCAAAAACTACCTCTACAATATCTGAATTTGATTTCACAATTACTTCTCTTTCTCATTCTATAGATTTAAAAGATCTAAATGCTCGGAGGATGTTGACTTTCCTCGACAAGCTCATAGAAGTTATCAAATCACAACGTTGAAATATGGGAAGGGGGGGGGGGGACTCGGAAGTACACTCCATCATGGGTAGATCCAGGAACTCCGTAAAGGAGGGCGTCTTTACAAATTTAAAGGGGGCATATGTGCCCCCCATTTGTAAAGAAATCATTTCTTTTGTTTTATGAAAAAGTAAAGTTGCCCGGTGTGCCCCCACCTGGATCCACCACCACCCCATTGTGGGAATCTTCTGTATCATAATACCCCTCCAGTTTCACAGCTTAATAACAACTTTCACAGCTCATTCTATGAAGCTTAATAACAACTTTCTCAGGTCATGTGCTAATCTAAGATTGATGAGAGATGCTCGGTACTGCTCATGCCATCACGTCCTCAATCTCTCCACCCTCTCACTGACCTCCCCTCCACGAATCTCAGATATGTCCCCATTCAGAGGGGGAAGGGGAAATCCTGCAAGGGCCTTAATATTAAATGTCAGTTTAATTAGCAGCATAGCGCGCTGCCACTCGGACAACATGCCGACATTAACAACTGGCTACATTAGTGGCTGACATTTGGGTCACTGATCCGAGTTGGCCATATCCCTTGCGGAAGAATGGGACCCCTCCTGCTAGACAAAAAGCCCTCGTGACGACACTACCATCCACTGAATCAGTCTCCCTTCATCCCCCTGGACCGGCATCTGGAATCCAGTACCCGCTGCGGTGGGAAGACTGCAGTACTTTGGCGCTGTGGTTGGCATCATACTTAATGTAGATATTGAAAATACCTATAGATGCTCTTAAGGTCCTTGGAAGGTCTATACTGGTAAAGGTATATTGGAAGCATACAATTTCTGCACTGGAAGAAAAATGTTGGCAATTTGCTGTTGCATCTTCATCGTCACAATATATGACACTCATGACAAGATCTTCCAATAAAAGCAGCAGATCATGAATATCTTGCTTTCACACTAGCGTATAAAATTGAAGACGAGTATTTCCAACCGACAACTGGGTTCCTTCCATTCCCATTTATTACAAGGCCTAAATAATTATCTTCTATTTATAAAGGTTTGTTACTATTGCTAGGAGGCATAGTGGCAATAGCATGAGCTACTTTTGCTATAACACAGATTTCCCATACCACACACTTCCCCACGTAAACTCAGGACGAGTCTTCAACAGGTTAACCTCAAATTTGAAGAGGCTGCAAGCACAGATGTACACTTACACAAAGATTTTGCAACTCCACTTCATATCTGACTCAATTTTACTAAAAAGGGTCATTACACAAACAGACTGGAAGAAGTGTTTGGAGAAAAAAATCAAGACACATGCTAAATCATTGACCAAAACATCCACCTTTCTAATTTTTTTTTTCTTTTAATTGTGCAAACATATCGGAGAGTTACTGCATGTATGGGTGATCAAATCTTTTTTTTAATACCTCTCTGATCTTAGTTCAAACTTTCATTGATTTATCGCTTGTTTGTGTTGCTGCTTTCATGCGATATAAATCTTCCTCTGCTTGATGCCCTCCTTTAAAGTCTGAGCTATTAAGAGCACCTGCTGACAAAACCCACACCCAAGAGTGTGGCAGTACCCTACTGGAGCATGAGTTTCAGTAACCAAGATGGATCACCCGGAAAGATTTTTTAATGAAAAATGATAGTAATAATGGTCTCTATTTCACTTTCCATATCCTTAATGAGGGTCATCACAGCACCACAGCTCTTCATGAAAAAAAAATGTATTATCATAACCCAAGGAGCTTTCTCCAGAAACTAGTGATGTATTGTTTTACAACAAAGCATCAACCCATGAAAGGTCACTCTAATGTTGTCCTTATGTAAAGTTGGTAGGAATTTTTTAGATGAAATTACATACAGAAACAAAGCCTTACCATCCTCAACTCTTTAAAGGACAAGTCCACTTTCATAAAAATGTCGATTGAGAGACTGCAGCAATATTAGTAGAACACATACAGTGAAAATTTGAGTAAAATCGGACAATCTATTCAAAAGTTATGATTTTTGAAGTTTTAATTCTGGGATCGCTGGATATGAAGACTACTATAAAATAGCTTGTGATGTCATATGTGTAGAATGATATAAAGAAAATGAAAATAAAAATCAACATATCTTCACTTTTCTCACATAATAAAACAGCGCATGACTTGCTTCTTTCAAAAGGCAGGGGAGTAATACTTCCCTTAACATATGTCAGTAACAAGCTAAGGGAATGTGTACTTTTTTTCATGAAATGATACTTAGTGTAATTCTCTTTTCATTTTCTTATATTGTTCTATGCATGTGACATCATCACCTGTAGTAGTCTTTGCATCCAGCAGCGACTTCACAGAAACTATCAAAATTCATAACTTTTGAACGGATTGTCAGAGTTTCCTTAAATTTTCACTGATGCGTTCTACTTAAAATGCTGCATAATCTCAATCCACATGTATATAAAGGCAAACTTGTCCTTTAAGTATATCAATGACGCCATGAACTAGACAAACCAGATCCAGTCATTACTAATATCTATGCCATCTGCACCCAATAACAGTCTTTATTTTTGTCTCACACTTCCTACCCATAAATGCTTTAGGGTCCCAACGCTGGTTTGGGATGATCTAGTGATGTGTCTCTACACTTAAATGCCATTAAGGATGTGTAGTTATTCCCAGAATTCATACATGTCATCCGTCATTCTGAATTGTTGTACAAAAGAATGAAGGAAATTGTACATAAACAAACTAATGATGGTATGTCAAAAAAAAATTCCAATGTCTTTGGCCATTTATAGAATGTTGCACCTTGAGTATCTTTGCATTTTGTCGTGTTTTCTTGTTTGTTTATTTTTTCGAGGGGGGGGGGGAGGGTGACTGCTGGTTTTATTTCTCCTTTAGAAATGATACCATCTACAAACGGATTGTCAAAGTTAATTGTCAACCTCCCATTCCCTCTTCTTGTGTGCAAATTATGCACTTTAAATATGATCCTCTACATAGTTTTTTGTGTTTCTTATTTTAGTGGGAGACATTTTTCGTGCTGGGCTGGGTAAAGATATGTTTTTCAAGTATTTTTGATTCTGCAGAATCGAGGCATTTAATAGTGGTACGTGTTACAAGCAAAAATATTTATTTGTGTGCTTTAATTTTCCCGGTAGTAAATGTCCACTTAATATACAGTATATGACATTTGCAGATCTAGGGGATGCGACCTTTAACCATAATGTCAGTCAGACGGTTTTGGCAGGAGCAAGCTGGCACTGTTTAGACATGTGTTGGTAAATACTGCCTACCAAAGTCAACGGGAGGAAGGGACAAAGACAGCCAGATGGGCCTCAAAGATCGACTCGGCAAGGCTGACAACGATGAGCGGCGTGACAACAGGAAAACGGCGTGAACACCAGAGACAGATCGAGGGACAGACGGCCGGAAAACGGTGACAGACTGACATACAGAGGGAATGTGGAACCTGTGTTGAATGCGGACTGAGACGGGTATAGGCCTACAAAGACACAGACACTCGTAGACTGACGGACAGACTGACAGACAGCTGAGAAGAGGGAAATAGAGACAGAGGAAAAAGAGCGCGTTTCTACTGAGAGCACCTCACATCCCTGGCATCGCCACGAATTTTGTCCAACGCAGCACCTCGTATTTTACGACCACTCGAGCTGTTTCTACTGAGCGATAAAATACGAGGTGATGCAAAGGTGACGTGCAAATGCGGCGATTCCGGAAGTCAGGTATTTTTAAGTCACAGACTGGGTCACGCGCGATCGAGGGGGCTGTTGAAATTTTCTCAAGGCTGCGACATACTAATGTGGTACTCTCGCGATTCGAGACAATATGAAATGAAATAACACGGTGTCAAATAAAAGCAAATCAAAGTAAGTGATGAGGGCTTAGTAATGCAATAAGTTAGGCTGTTAATCACGCGAACAATAGACGATGAATGCCACAATTCACATGTAACGAAACGTATAGGGCCTATAACACGTACACAAGCGAGTTGGTACAAACAAAGCATGATGCGAACACGGTCGCTGTGTGTAGGGCCTACACATGTATTTTGTACACGTGTCGAAGGAGTGTGTGCGATGAACCGATTGAAAAGCGCGGGGAGAAATTCTAGACGTCCAATACACCACGAATTTCGCTACCCGGTGTGTTTCTACTGAGAATCGTCCTTCGCGTCACCACGCATCGACCACCTCAATAGGTGGTCGACGGAGCACCTCGCATCACCCGGCATCGGCCACTACCCGATCTGTTTCTACTGAGGAAAAATTCGAGGTGTCACCACGCATCGGCCGGTATCGGCCGGCATCGGCCGGTATCACCACACATCGGCTGGTATCACCTCGAATTTTCGTCGCTCAGTAGAAACACGCTCATAGACGGACAGACAGACAAACAGACAGAGGGAGGCAGAAAAGAGCCTAACTGCCAAACAGCTGGGGAGGGCAAAGGGGAAAAATCGCAAACCTGGGACTTACCCGTTGAGGACAGGCTGATTTTGCTACAACATGTTTCCAATAGCCACTTGCCCGAGCATACTCGGAACTCATCCTCAATGGGTTAAAGCACAATGGCACAACATGTTCATATTGACTTCATGAAATGACTTCTAATGAACAAATGGTGCAAATTCCATAAAAAAATTGGACAAAAAAAACAAAACAATATAATGATTTTTGTTTTCAGTGTCATAAGTGTTTACCTTATAATGATATTAGTCACAATTATATGCCCACAAATCAAGAGACAACGATGCCATCATTTAACTGAAGAATGAAATAACTTGGGACAAACAGCTACAATTGTATGTCAGGATGAAAATCAAACAGTGGCCTGCTTATGAGAATCAGCTCAATTCAAGAAAACAACGGATACCATGTGAATGTAATTAACCCCTGGATGAAAAGGAAACACAGAAACAAGCGAGATAGACAGTCACGACTTTTCCAATCTAGAGAGAATTATGTGTTCTTGAAATACCCCCCCCCAAAAAAAAAACAACTTATATAATTGAACCAATTGTAAACACAATTTTATTCTTCCTCCCACATACAGAACTAATGGTGTCATGGCAAGCACAACAAAAAAAGAGAATAAATAAATACATAAACAGAACAGTTGCCACACTTGCTTTTTCTTCTCTGGAGTAGAAAAGAAAGAAAATACTGCCACACGCTTGAAAAGGGAGAGGGGGTGGGGGTGTAAGCCTCGGGATAGCGTTATAAGCTGTGGCATTCCTGTTTATGTAGACAAACAGAAATACGAACAAGAACGGGGCATTTAACAATGCCATGACTATTGATCTGTCCCTAACGACACATTCAGAGTCAACCCCTTTTGATGACTGCATTATACCTTTGGTGGATTTCCAGAGGAGATGAACCGTAACATCAGTGACATGCCCCGTAGCTTTCAACTACTGCAGTAGGGACCAGTTTTCAGGTTGATATCTTCCGCACGCTTATCATTAGCCACACACAGAATTGCGTGTCAAGAGAAACAGGTTCAAATCTATTCTGAATGATTGATTACTCTGTGTAAACATATTCAGATTTTATATAATATGGCATTTCTCGGCCTAGTTGCACCTGAAGAAAACAACAGTGACAATTAATATAGATTCTTAAGGACGATCTTTTGTGTCTTTAATAACCCCTTACTTGTGTAAATACAATTATGCACACTGGCACAGAGTACAAGGACAAAGTTTTTTTGTCGGCGTGGGTGTGGCTCTAGCTTTTTATATACAACATTTCAGTTTTCTAATTTCTGCGATGGTATTTTCAATTTTTCCTTTCTGTTTATAAAAATACAGCTTCCTGCCAGATTAAAGCACATAAATGATATCTTCTTCAAATTTAAAATAAAAACCTGGGAAATACACTGTGTGTTTGTCAGAATGATGCGAGAAAAATTGGCTAACTTTGAGTACCAAATTTGCATAATTTCAAACTCTACAGGCTGTTACTGTGTTGTGGACATTACTTTCCAAGTTACATAATCACCATCTTACCCTTAAAAATATTTCAATATGTCAAATTCTGGGTAACAAGATTAGTCAAATCAGATAAGATGAAATTTAAAACTTTGTTTTGCAATATCAGGTGAGTTCTAAATGCTCATATGCTCCTAATTGTGTGGGCTAGTGATAGTGAAACATGAATACTACAGAGTTTTGAATAAGTGTTTACTGCAAAGAGCCAAACACACAGTGTGTGGAACTGTGACGGTACTTAGCTTGATAATCATACAATTTTTTTTTTTTTTTTTTGCATTGAAAAACAAACACAATCACTAATACAGAGTATTTGGCTATCAGAGCCACATACATGTAGGACCTATATATTTGCTACCAGATCACAAATTGTATGCATTTATTGATAACCAGCATCTCAGCCTGTTGAATACCTGGTCATAAAGTAGGCTCTTTTAAATGCTTTTTCATTGAACTGCTTAAAGCTATACATCATTTTCATACATACTGATTTCCCTAACAGTATTTTGAGTTCACTGACTTGTTTTTCTCACCATTTCCCCTGTAGGCATCACATAAAAAAAGTATTATAACTGAATGAATTGGGTTCCTTGACTTACATGACACACACACAAAAAAAAACAAAAAACAAACAAAACAAGCTCTTAGTGAAGAGCTGGTCAATGACCTCATATATTTGGCCTTGAACTCATGAGCAAGTACATTTGGTGGTTCTGATGTGGTCTAAACCACTAATCAAATCAATGTACCAGGATATTGGTTTGAAGCCTTTTCAATCTTTAAAAGTACTTGTGTACGTGGTATATTTTGAGTAACGCCATCCAAATTGATGATGGGATCTAAACATTTTTCCGTCTTTGGATAGAGGATTCTTTAATTTGGAATCCTGGTATGTCGTAATAGAGGAAAGGATGACAGATTTTGATTGATAAGAGTCCTCCCCCCCCCCCCCCTCCCTCATAACCACAACCACAACCACAACTCCATATCACTCTCTTTAGCCCTTTTTACACTTGTGTTTCTTAACCCCGTACTTTCTCTGACCCAGGACTATCGGTAGTCCCGTACGAATTTTTTTCAGCTTTTTACACTCGCCAATAAGTCCCGTACTAAAAGCTCTTGTCCTGGGCTAAGGAGAAAACTTACCTTTTTACACTTGTATTTCTTAGTCCCGTACTTTCCAAACCACATGAATATTCATGATTACGCTGTGCACTGTACAAGTACACACACACGCACTGGCAGCACTTGATTACCTCGTTTCTAATTGGTCAGTGGGGGTCGGACTTCGTCTCCGTCGCTTAGCCCCGGATTATTTTTTCGTTCTGTTTACACTCGCTTGCTTGGCACCGCAATTGCGGGGTTGGCACCGCAATTGCGGGGTTAGCACCGCAATTGCGGTGCTAACCCTGCTATTTTGCAGGGCCAGATAGTACGGGATTATCGGTAGGGCTAGCCCAATTTGGCAAAAACAAGTGTATAAACAGAAAGTGGGCGAAGGAAAGTCTGGTACCAATGGTGGGGCTAAGGCCCCCCCTTAGCCCCACCGTTGGTACGGGACTAAGCAAAAATTTGCAAGTGTAAAAAGCCCTTATGATAATATAACAGGTGATATAAAAGTTGTTGAGAGAAAAATTACAGCTGTATCATGTGTACAGGAACAAGAGATTCCATATGTTGGTTACATCTGATTTTCTTTCTTGACAGCTTCCATATAAAGGGATGGTATGGTTTTTGGTGAGATGGGGCTTCATGTTTCCAACCTTTTATGAGATCATGAGACACCTAGTGTGAAATATGAAAGTACATGCAATTCTTCGAGGAAGTAAAGTTTATACAACATGTATGTTTTGAAATGGCAGAATCATCCAAGAACAAAGTGGTCCTAAAAAAAGGTGGGTTCAATCTTTTATTAGGACCACTTTGCTTTACTGTGTGTGTGTGTGTGTGTGTGTGTGTGTGTGTGTGTGTTGTTGTTGTTGTTGTTGTTTGATATTTCAACCATTTGAAAAACCGACGGTCAACAAATAAACTTTTAATTCCTTTCAGAGTTGTATTCTCTTTAATATTTCAAATGTGGTTTCTAATTATCTTGCAAAAAGTTAAAATCTGAATCCTTCATCTCAACCAAAGCTTTACCGTCCCTTGCAGAATTTCACATGTAGCATACAGCCCTATCTGAGTTTCATCACGACCTACACTGTATGTGACAATCATTTCATGGAAAAAGTGAGGTCGTATCTATTCAAAATTTGGCTTAGCCAACACCAGGAAAAGCTTCAATGGAAGAAAATACAAGAGAGCATTTCAAATTTTATATTCATGGCATTGTGCTGTAAATGTCTGATTATCTGTCCCACAGCCCCCCACCCCCACCCCAGCACCATCCCACCCACAAGGAAAGGAATGTCACTGTAACAAAAGACTTCAAAGTCAGAGTTACCTCTGATCTCCGCGACCTCTGCAAGTACAGGAACCGAGAACAATTGCCAGCTAGCCGGCACTCGAGAGCCAGAGAAGAATAATCAGTTCATGTACCTGTGTGCTCAATTTGAGAGATCAATAAAATTCTCTTCTACAGGACCCAAACTCGGAGGCCATTATGCTATCGATCACAAGATTACACTGCATCCTGTTGCATTCACACATCTGTGACTTGTTTTAGTGAACATTCTCTTACTTTCTCCCTCACCTATCTCACCCTATATTTCTTCTTTCTTGCTCTTTGCTTCTCCTTAATTGCTAATCTCTACCCCACCCACTTTTTGGTTTGATTCCCTTTCTTGGTATAGCCACACACTCTCTCATGACTTTTGCACTCCGCACGCTTTGATGCAAATACCGTGTTGACTGTTGTGGTATCACTACAGGCTAGCTTCTTGATCATTGTCAATTCCAGGACAGTTGGTTGATTCAAACAATAGAAATGACAGAGAATCATGAAAACATCCCCAAAGTGACAAAAGCAATGCCAAAAAAACATTTATTGAAAACATTTCCTAAAGATAACTGTTCTCTTTTCCTGAAGAGGAAGTACTGACAGTCTAAATAAAAAAAAAATAGAATGCGTTCATCAGAGCACAAAACAATAAGTCACTTAAGATAGCTGTCTCCATGGCAATCTCTATGGTAACAAAAAAAGTGAGACAGAAAAAAAAGTGACTTGCATGAAACATCACGATATGCTGTATGGAAAAAAATTCATAAGGGAAGTTGAGGAAACATTTTTATTCATGCAGCCATCACTGGATGAGAAGACTGCCACACTCTCCAAAACTTTGAAAATTCATAACTTCGAATGGATTGTCTGATTTTCATCAAACTTAAATTGATGCTTTTTACTAAGTAATATTGTCATATTCACTTCATCCACATATGTATTTGGGTTTCAGTCCCCTTTAATATTGCCAAATACTAGCTGTCAAGCACCATTTTGAAGGATTATGTCCTACATTTAATAATCATTACATCACCGAAAACTTTCTCAGTGAAAGAAAACCAACATGTCTGTTAAATGTCATCACACATGACATTTTCTGCTCATGCACAAAGTGGAACTAGAACTACACGTAGTTTATCTGTCGCGCTTGTGTCACTCTGTTCATTCAACATAATCTCCTCTTTGATATCTAAAGGTCCTTCAACATTAGTGATTTTGTTCGCTGATTAGCAGGCACTTTCTTCATCAACTGGCAGATATCCAGAAACTAACTGTCAACGAAAAGAGATTACCTAATTACCCTAATCCCTATTGCATCATCATGGTTTCCAGTTGGACTGAGGTACACAATTACACCTCCTAAATGACTTGCTAATCCACAACTGCATCTGGGTCAAGTTTGGACAGTTTACTGAATACCATGGGCGAGTTACGGTATTGCAGGTATTGTTTGCCATTGGGAGCAGCAATTTGAAATGGTCTAGGGCAATTACCCCCTGGGCAATTACCCCAGACCCTTTCCCTGGCCCTAATCCTGAACCTAAACCTAACCCTAACCCAAACTCCTAACCCTAACCCAAACTCCTAACCCTAAACCTAACCTTAACCCCAATCTTTACTCTAACCTTAACACTAACCAGTATTTAGGCAGGGGGGGGGGGGGGGGGGGGGTAATTGCCCTCTGGGGGTAATTGCCCGGATACGACTTAAACATGTCTGAGTTATCACGTGTACCTTGGTACATGTAGGTAAGTTGTATCACAAAACATCCTGCCATATACAATGAAACTTTTGCAATAAGGCCTAAAATATAAGGAGATACCACTATTTTCCTCTACAAACTAAAACTATAGATGGTTTATTCTAGAAATAATTTTATTAGAACTATTGTTCACGATAAGTATATCTAACAATACTTAACATTGATTATATTAATAAATTACAAATTATACATTGGTTGTTTCTATCCCTAATTCACATTTTTAAAACTATTTTGAAGCACTAAAGCTGTTTTTTTGTTTTGCTTTGTTTTTGTTTTTGCTTTGTTTCCTTTTTTTTTGGGGGGGGGGGGGGGGGGGGGGAGAGGTTGGAAAATGGTTAATAATGCTTCTCAGTGCCTGGCCACATAAGGGTTACCAAAGTTACTGGGATGGTTTTACAGATATTTAGGTAGAGACTGAAATTTATAATGGAAGCAGTCTAGCACAGTTTATTTTTTGAGAGTAATGATGCCGACAGTCAATTTATAGTAGGCCCTATAGAGAATCTGGAGACTACCAGAATGATATAAAAGCTGTTATTTTCTCAAGGGTTTAATTTTTGTGAATCTTGTGAATCACTGTTGGGCCAAGAATTTAACAGCACGTGAAAAAATATCACCACCAATTTTGAACAGACAGGCATTAGTGCAATTACAACATAGTCTTGTCAAATCGCTAAAATAACATTTTGCAAAAATATCTATGACCTCAACATCTGAGAAAATATCTGCATTCAAAAATAACAATTTTTTACAATTAAAAGTACAAAACTCTGCCTTTCTTGGACAATTGCAAAAAGAATGAACAGAAAACATACATATTGTGTGCAAGTATTGACTGGACAAAGCAACTCCTTTCTAGATATAATCTTACGTTGATACGAACATCATAATTCAACTGCAATCTGCCTGGTTGCATCCACATCCATTCAGGTGCTCAATAGATTGCACCAGTAAATTTCTGGGTTTTGCTTTGTTTTTTGGCATTTTGGCATCTTCTTTGCCTTTATATAAACTATGTCTAAAAAAGGAGCTGGAATATTCAATGAAAAAAAAAACGGAAATCACGATGGGGTCTTTCACAATGCATGAACTGTTCAACTTTGTGACAGCTTCTTCTAGGAAGAGATATCAAACTAGGACCCCAGATAAAATCAATGAGGAAATAAAGGGACAGACATTCCAACAGAATACAAAATGAACAACTGACATCAATAGAAATAACACAGCTTGTTTCTGGGAATTTAACACATAGCAAGCACCAGGTATTAGAATTAGGGGGATTTAAATGACTGCATGAGAAACTTGCTGACTGACTGAGTGAATGAATGAATGAATGAATGAATGAATGGGTGGATGGACAAGCAGAGAGCACAATATGGGGATTGCAAAGGCATGACTCGCACTATTGATCTTCAGGCTCTCCAGCGACACTATCCATTACACATTGTCATCCCACCAGGTATTGTTTGGGGTGATCATGGCACCCCAAACAGGGCACCAGGCAGGCATAATCGCTGGTGAGAGTCCAGTCCCTCTTGGTGTTCACTGACAGACATCGATTTCAGAGCAGTCCTTTCACTTCTCAACAAACTCCATGCAATTCACATGCATTTTGTCATCACAGCTATGAAGTATTTGGCCAACAAACACAAACACACACAATGAAACAAAACAAAAAGCATGAAAACAAACAAAACTTTGTTTCTGAACTACAAATACTAACATTAAAAGAAAAACTGTAAAGACTTTGCATGCTCTCAAAACTTTACTGTTTTGTTGTTGTTGTTGTTTCTCAGCTAAGAACTTAGAAGTGCATATCTATCCGTTGAGGACGAGTCCCAAGCATACTTGGGCAGGTGTCTATGGGAAAGGCATGTTGTGGTAAAATTAGTCCATCCTCAACAGGTAAAAGTAGATGGTCTAGTGTGGGAAATCCCCTAGTTACAGGAAGAGGATAATCCCCAGTGAGATATACACTGTAGGCCTATATGACAAAAAAATTGTAAAACATAAATTGTATCTCACAGATGTGTGTTTGTTGTTGTTGGTTGTGGAGATGGTGTTGTTGTCATTGTGGATAATTCCTCTGAAAATTTTGGGACTTGACTAAGCACAACAGTTCATAGTGTGAGAAAAATTAAGTATCGAATTGGACAGAATACTGTTTCAGATACACATGCAGGCCCCCCCCCCCCCCGCAATGTTTTGAGGATTTAGACTATTTCACGTACCCTATACAGCAGACCAGGTGATGTAAATTTTAAGGAAAAAAAGTTGGGGGGGGGGGGGGGTTAATACATGAAGCAAGAAAGTGATGGACAAGCAAGCACAATCATTAAAGGTTTGCCAACCATAACATTCCTAGAGGTAAACAGTCACTGCTGGGAGATTGAACACTTGAACATTGAACACTGGAGGGGGGGGGGGGGGGGGGGGGGACGGATCCAAGTCATTGAGCTTTCTGCATTTGATCCTGGAAGAGAATCAATAAAGGTAAAAGCAAAAAACAAAACAAAACAAAACAAGAGCGGATCCTCAGCCCTCTCCGTACCGGTACCCTCACCATTTTATAGTGATATTCTAAGCTCTCACTAATTAGCAGATATAAAATGCTGAGGGGTCCAACGCGGATCTTGCCAACCTTGTCATCCATGCTCCTGTTTTGAGTCACTCCTGTACAATTGAATGGGTTTGATCATGTTTCTTGCATTGAGGGCATTGACCTCTAAACCAAACTGTGCTATTGGACCTACTGTATCCCCGGCTTCCAAATAAGTGGGCGTTTCCTTTTGCACACCACCACTACCCCCCTCGCTGTCTTGTTTCAGGGAGGATTGAAAACATAGCTTGTCCAAACTGAAACCAACAAACCCAAATTAGCAGATGAATAACAATGTTTACTCTGTGAGATAAATGACACAAAAACGTGCACAATTTCCCATATCATTATCATAATTATCACAAGAATGGATTATCTGCGGATCATTTGCAGAGCCAAGATTAGCTTTTTCATGCTTGACCACACTTGTCACACCTCCTTTGATAATTGCCTTGAACATTAAAAGTTCTTATAATAAATCATTTTGTAATATGCAGTACCGGTAAGCATTTTTCTCTGATCGTGATATCTGAGATACATCAAAAAAGTTTTATGGTGGAGTTTTCATCCAGGATATGAAACAGAAAATATTTCTACAGCATAATGAAGAATGCAATTACTTTTATGAGTGGTTGCATCACATCCGTAGGACATTCAAGCCTACAATCTCTTCACAGTGTGCAGAATACAAGTGTATGACTTACCTACTGACAATGATCTAATGACTTTTCTGAATGAATACATACTTGGATTCTGTTTTACAAAGTACTCTGTTGATTTTCCCCATTTTGTCTACAGCTGGTAGTTTTCTCTCTCTGTAATCTGCACAGTGCTATCGTTTTTAGGATTGACTAAAAAATCTGCTCTCTATAAAGTAGAAAATGTCAGGTCATACTGTACATTGAGCCCTGAAATTTCATGGTCTACCACCTTGTATTGACTGCCTGCAAAGTATGTGTATGACTAGACCTCAAGAAAAGGGTAGCTAATAATATGCAAATTACAAGCCAGACAACCATTGTGTATATGCTGACACTGCATCAGTGACCTAGAAGTGAAATCTTCCTTTCAGCAAAGGAGGTTAAAATATTGATTTCCCCACTCCCGGCTATCATGTCATTCCCATGCTGCTTGACCCTCGCTTTATTTTTCCACGGAGCTGCCGGACGGACCAGACATCAGGCACTTTATAGCACACACAAGGTATACATTATGTCGGGGTAAACTTCCTCCAATTTGAACAAAATTGGCAGAGATTCAATCCAGACAATACCCACCAAACGAACAATACGGACAAGCGTTGTACGTCCGCACGCAAGCAAAGAGGCTGTATGTCTCACCATCAACTTAGCTCTCCTGAACGGGCGGGACTGAAGCAAGAGACATTCTGATTTGACCTTGACTGCAGAGCATACATGATGTTGTTATTCATGTCTGGAACGTGTCAACATAAAGCCGAGGCACTACATTTGTCAAGCCATGCATGGCGTGCTGCCTACAATATCTCGTGCCAAAGAAAACTTGCTTTCCAAAAGAGATCTGACTGCAGCAATTGCTTCACAGTGTACTAGTAGCATCTTTTGTTACAAAGTGAATCTCATCAAATTTTCAAAACGTAGTGTCTGACAGAAACCATTATCAACATGACTAAATCTAGTTCATTCTCGGGATTCTGCTTTTGGGGTTTGAAATGAGTTAAAAAATATATTTGTATGGCTTCTCCCACACATCCTTACACATATTCCCCCCCCCCCAAAGAAAAAAAAAAATGTTTCAGACACGAGGAACGTCCTTTATATCTGAAGAGAATGACGATGGACAATCACCCAGTTTGAAGTGTCTAGGCCCATGCTCTCAACTCCGACATTCAGAGTCATAGACCAGGAGCTGGCTGCTGGTCAATTTACCCCATCAAGCCCAAAAGGTTTGACCCCTCAAAGTTACTGGGGCCACCCCCCTCATTACAAAACTGGGCGTCAGCCTGATACCTGAGGGCGGGGTCGTCCCCCAGGGACCCCCCCAAAATGGCCCCCGGCGGGTGTAATTTACCCCATGGAGCCCATGGACCAAACCTGGTCTAAAAGAATGGCCTAGGGGTGTACATAATAAAAATATAAAAACTGACAAAATATCTGGTCGGGAAAGGGGTTGCCAGACCGTCCCCCCCTGGGCCCCCCCGGCGGGTGTAATTTACCCCACGCAGCCCATGCACCAAACTTGGTCCAATGAAAGTACTATGGGTGTACATAATGAAAATATAAAAACTGACACGATATCTGGTTGGGAAAGGGGTTGCCAGATCCCCTCACCCCCCCCCCCCCCCCCCCCCCACCGCCCATTACGCCCCTTCGTGGGTTTAATTTAGCCAACAGCACCCATGGATCAAATTTGGCTGGGGGAAAGTAGGCCCCACTATGGGTGTGCAAAAAATAAAGATAAAAGCTGACAAAATATCTCACTTACAAAGAGTAATCAAACATATCCCCTACCTTTGCTACCCCCCCCCCCCCCCCCCCCATTTTTTAGTGTGAAGGGCCTATACGGTTTGGAGAGGTATGAATGAGCGTGTCATAAAAAGTAATAAATGGAACTTCTTGAATTAAGATGAAGTTATGACAACAGAAGCATTGTGTGTGTACATATATCCACATGCCCCATCCCACTCCCTCCCCCAAAAGAATGGAGTTATCAATATCTACACTAGAAACATACTCAGACAGTGCAGACCTTTGCCAAGCAGCTCATTTCCACCCATCCACACATGCTAAAAACTGCCAAATTTCCCATATAAAAGCCTTTTGCTTTTAAATGCCATCAACTTCCAGCTGTGTGGTAGTGCATTATACCTTGAGCACATGCCTTTACCTTTAGTGCGCATGTGTGCAAACCTCAAATTCATGCAGCTTGAACTCCCAATTCCATTGATCTCATCTGCCATAAGATAAAAATCATCAAAATTTCATAAAGATTCCCGGATCACTACCAAAATTTATATTTATCATCTGTTTTTAAAATGTAATTGTGTTATTATCATCTTTTCATACAAGTTTCATCCAAATGTGTTCTCAACCTTTCAAGTTGTTTTGCATACAAACAATAATGCAGACAATACTATATATAAGTAACATAAAACCTCAAGTGGCAGAAATAATTACTCTGTATCCAACATCCTACAGTTCAACTGTGTTACCATGCATGTGGAGCAAGCTCATGTACAACAGTACAAGAAACTATACCTGTGATACAAAATTGTACATGCAGTGGGTGCATAGGCCATAGTGTGGTTAATTGCATGCAAATATTTGTATGTTGTATACATTTTACTTGTTGCATGCAATTATACATTTCGAAGATCGGCAACACGTGTATCATCAGTCTGCAAACAATAAAAAGGCGGTGTTTTCCTGACCTTGGTAAGTGAACTGGGCTTTCCTATTGTAGGTACTATACTGGTAGGCCCCTATGACAGTAGTACATGTATTTCATCACTGGATGACAATTGGTGTCAGTAACAGAGCAAACAAAGAAAGGTCAAGAGTCTAGATCTTGGACTAGATCTAAGTCTCAAATATGCTATGATATGGCTAGATATCTAACGTTAGACCTATATTTCCTATACATGCTATAGCTTGTAGAGTACCTAGTACTATTTGGCGAAACCAAATGAACTGGAACAGGGGATGGATTATCAGTGAGATGTAGTGTATCATGAGTCATAACTGAGAAACCAATAAATAGAACATCAATGTTCTCAGCCTATATAGGTTTAAGTGTCAAAGGTGTGCATTGCTTTAAATTTGCATAGAACACTTAAACCCTGAATTTGTTCAAGTCACTGCACTTCCTATCATTCATAGCTAGAGTCAAAAAGGCAGAATTATACTACATTTCAATTTCTCTATCTAATAGACAACTTTGACTTTAGGATTAGAAATAGCCCTATTAATTGCTATATGTATCATAAGTGTTGAAGATGCAGATGTTCCAGTGAATGAATACTTGCATTCCCTGTGTTGTAGCCTCTCCCAGGAGAGGCTGCAGTGCCAGTGTGGTGCATGTAGTAGTCTTTGTGCAGACTCATTGACAACCAACAAAGGTTTGTACCTGTAAACTATGAGAGCTGCACAAGGTATAGAAAACAAACAACTGAAGTGAAAACAAGCTTATGTGTACTTTTGCCTCATACATCAGTGTAAACAAACTCAGAGTTGAGCATAAATACCGTAGCAATGCACAATTATAGCTTTGGCTCTAACAGAGGTGTAAGTGAATGACCTTTGGTACAGATTCCTATATTTTTGCAGGTATTTAAAATATTATCTTACTACCAATGGTTTTGATTTGCAATTTAAGCAATTTGAGGCTTCATTTGGGCACAGCTCTTCAAGCTCTCTGTCCATGTTTCTGGCATGGTAGACATGCTGCATGTACTGTACAGTGCCGACCGCGGGAAACGTCACGAAAACCCCTAGGGCAAATGCGGGAAGCCCTTTCGTCCGGGCGTACTAGGTAATACGCGGGCGTTTGGACGCGTACAGACGAGGGAAGTCGCCCGCACTTTCACGCTCGTCTAAACACCCGCATTTGCCCGAGCGCTCCAGCGCGGAATTAATGATATGAAAATCAAACTCTCCCGTCAACCATCGGCTACATGAAGGAAATTAGCTGAAATCGATCCGCGAAAATCTTTTGAAAAGTATCAGTAATTTGCCGGATGTTTGCTTTTACGTTCGAAAGTAAAATAATAACCATAACATTCAGCTCCCGAATATGCTAAAGCAAATGTCGAATGATCCCTTTGACGTTTGGAAATGAATAACAATAATACTCCGTACGATGATTAAATAAATGTCGGATGTTTGCTTTTACTTTCGGAAGTAAATAGCAATAACATTCATCTCCGGAAGATGCTAAAATAAATGTCGGATCTTTGCTTTGACGTTCGGAAATGAATAACAATAATATTCAACTCTGTACGATGATAAAAATAAATGCCGGATGTTTGCTTTTACGTTCAAAAGTAAATAACAATAACATTCAGCTCCGGAAGATGCTAAAATAAATGTCGGATCTTTGCTTTGACGTTCGGAAATGAATAACAATAATATTCAACTCTGTACGATGATAAAAATAAATGCCGGATGTTTGCTTTTACGTTCAAAAGTAAATAACAATAACATTCAGCTCCGGAAGATGCTAAAATAAATGTCGAATGATCCCTTTGATGTTCGGAAATTAATAACACTAATATTCAACTCCGTATGATGATTAAACAGATGTCGGGTGTTTGCTTTTACTTTCGAAAGTAAATAGCAATAACATTTGGCTCCGGAAGATGCCCAGAAAATGGCAGATGATTGCTTTTTACGTTTGGAGGTGAATAGCAGTAACAGTCTGCTCCATATAATAAAATAAATGTCGGATATTTGCTATTACATTTCGAAATGAAGAACAGTAACATTCAGCTGCGTTTGATGGTAAAGTAAATGTCTGATGTCTGCCTTGACGTTCAAAATGAAAAAACAGTAACATTCGGCTCCGTACGATGCTAAAATGATTGTCGGATGTTTGCTTTTAAATTTGGAAATGAATAACGGTAATGTTCTGCTCCGAACGATGCTAAAATAAATAACAGATTGTTGCTTTTACATTTGGAACTGATTAACGGTATCAATCGGCTCAGTTAGATGCTAAAATAAATAGCGGATGTTTGCTTTCACGTTTGGAAATGAAAAAGGATAACATTCAGCTCCGTAAGATGCTAAAATGAATGTCGGTTGTTTGCTTTAACATTTGAAAATGATTAACGGTAACATTCGGCTCCGTAAGGTGTCAAAATACTAGTAAATGTTGGATGATTGCTTTTGCGATCAGAAATGAATAACGGTAACTTTAGCCTCTTTACAATGCTAAAACAAATGTCGGATAAATCAGATAATTTTGCTTAACATTCGACGTCGTGCGATACCAAGTTGATTGCATAAACCTTCGACACTTCGTTGCTGCTCAATTTTATTTGATCTCGACATTATGGACGCTATATCTATTTGATTTAATTGTCCTTATTTTATCAACTTTCGACATCAGCCGCTACTTTATAGTTTTCTCGATCACTAACGTCGGACGGTATGACCTAATCAACTTTGGACATTGGTCGCTATTTAATAATTTCATCAACCTTACACATCGGTAGCTATTATTCCGATGTTCGTTATTCCGAAGGCTCTCTAGTCCGAAGATTCGTTATTCAGAAGGTATATTGTTCCGTTAATTTCATTTTCGGATTCATGAATCTTCAGAATAACGAACCTTCGGAATAACGCCACAAACGTTCGAATTAACGAACCTGTAGGTTTAGGGAATTTGTGTGTTTCGAATTTAACGACCCTTCGGAATTACGAACCTTCGGAATATTACGAACAGCACCCATCCGATTATCAACCTTCGACATCGATCGCTGCTTACTGATTTTATCAACCTTCGACGTCGACCGTAAATAACGTATTTGATTGACACTTTC
The DNA here is from genome assembly GCF_040938485.1 of Diadema antillarum. Lineage (NCBI taxonomy): Eukaryota > Metazoa > Echinodermata > Echinoidea > Diadematoida > Diadematidae > Diadema > Diadema antillarum. The sequence goes on from NW_027272709.1 coordinate 34,283, forward strand.
GACGTCGATCGCTGCACATTAGATTGGCAAACCGTCGAAGTGTCGATCGCTGCCTATTTATTTACTGGTTCCCCAATTTCTGACTTAGTTACTGATTTAATCTACCTTCAACATCGGTCGGTCATTATATTGTAAGTGGCCACTTATTGTCTCGAGCTTGATATTTCCCAATGGCGTCCACGTCTACACACACACACATAAAAAGAAAGAAAAAGATCTGAGTCTTAAAGGTCTAACGAGGCGTGAAAGTCCTTGTGTGATGCTTTTAATTGTGTCATTCACAATAGTGTCACGGTCCCTAAGATGGATGAAAGAGGCGCAGATCTTAAGAAGCCACTTGAGTTGAAGTTTAACACCGTCTGTCTATTCTTAAAGTACACGATTTGTAGGGAAAAAAAAAAGACAAAGAGAGGGAGAAAACAAAGAAAACGTAGGAGAGAGAGAAGGGTATGGCGAAACCACCAGAGTGGCATTATGTAATCAACAAAGCTGCGTTTAACTTCACTCGAGTCCCCGAGAAGTGGTACTACACGTGCATGCATAATGTTTATCTTGGATACATGTACTGTAGGTACCCTTCTCTCCTTTCATGATAAATTGTTTATACGTATCACATAACTATGTCAATGCATGTTTACGTCGCAATTTGTCCAATCGGGGTTTTCCCTCTTTAAGGAGTGCTTGCTTTCCAAGAAAAAAAAAGAAGGATGAAATTAATGATTATGAGCAAAACTGAATGCATTTAAGCAGCGGAATCGCGCTACATCAATAGCACTCCAAAATCTTCGAGTGATCCCGGAGGTCACTCCGAGTGAAAATGAACATTTTCACTCAAAATTCACTCCAATTTCACTCTAAATTGACTCCGTTTTAAATGTATCCACCCCTTCAAGTGTGAATGTTTTCATTTTTTTTTTTAGAGAGAAAGAGAGAGAGAGAGAGAGTAGGCCTACTGTGCATTGGAATACGAATCTCTGCTGTGCAGCGATATTATGATCGCTATAAAAACGATCAGTTCGATGAGCAAAGCACGTGCTTGCCATGCCAGCAGTGAGTGCGCCATGTGGTTCCAACATACTCATCTTGTGTGCCCAGCGTGTTTTTATCACAGAACTCTTGTGTGTAGAGTTCTGTCGTTTTTACGTTATGGTCAATTCATGACGTGTGAGTGCTTCGACTTGACGCCTGTGAGATTGACAGGTGCCGTTTACGAGAATAAAAACTGTCAGTAGTGACTATCAATCCCAAAATCAGTTGCTATATAATAATCAGACTAATTACTTAAATGTAGAGTTACATGTAGTTACATGTATTTCGAATGACAATGCGCACATCCCCTTTATCATCACACTTTTGATACGGCGGACAGAAGGCCGTTAAATTTCATTTCAATGATTCGATACAATCATAGCTTTTAAAAGGTCCAATTAAACAAATTGGATATGAAATCACGGTTACAGCTCGTTATTCCGAAGGTTCGTTAGTAAGGTTCTTTAGTCCGAAGGTTTGTTAATCCGAAAATGAAATAAGGTTCGTTATTCCGAAGGTTCGTTAATCCGAAAATGAAACAAAGCTCGACTTACTTCGAAGGTTCGTTACGGACCCTATATCATTTCGGATCCTATATCATTTCGGATCAACGAACCTTCGAGATAACGAACCCTATTTCATTTTCGGATTAACGAACCTTCGGAATGACGAACCCTATGTCATTTTTGGATTAACGAACCTTCGAAATAACGCCGCAAATGTTCGAATTAACGAACCTTTTTTCGTTTTCGGATTAACGAACCTCTATGGTTTAGGGAATTTATGTGTTTCGGATAAACGAACCTTCGGAATAACGAACCTTCGGAATAACGAGCAGCACCCGAAATCACAACGTCTTTATCTTGTTAAGATATAAGACAAAAAAAAAAAGGTCCCTCAGTTCATGAACTTGCAATGTTTCTTTATTGCGTGTGTTTCTAGCTTGTATTTGGCACTCACGGAATGAATGCGCGTACAGTATATGGTAGGCTACATACTCGTGCTCTTGTTGTTGCTGAACATTTCCCCTTCACAGTGATTGTGTGGCATGATCGTTCAGTATGTTCAGATGGTGTTAGTGCGTTGATTAAAATGTTACCACAATAGATGCACGTGTGCTATAACAACGATCTGAGGTCTTTGCTACGCGCTGCTTTCTTGTTTACAAACATTGAATCTTGGTGAACTTAATTCACTATCGTCCCCATGCTAACATGCAAAAGAAGAAAACGCTTTTGTTCTTGTTTATGTGTACCATGCAGTGAACAGAAGGTAGACCTGTAACTTGTTTACTGTGCCGCTAGGCCCTAGCTGTAGTGTGCACTTTGACGGATTGTCACTGCTCGTCTACTATTCGAAGCGAAATGAAAATCAAACTAGAGATCTCGTGCTGTATACTTTCTCGTACTGTGTACTATATACCATATTTAAAATGCAATTTGTGGTAGTACTTGTCAACGCTGTGTTTTTGGCTCAAACTTTTCTCTCTCAAACTTACTTGGTTACGCAGGGGCGGATCCAGGGAGGACCGCAACCGGCGCCCGCCCCCCCCCCCCCTTTATTTTTTTTTTGTTGTTGTTGTTGAAACAAAAGAAATGTTAAAAAAAAATGGGGGAGGGGTGCGTGCGCCCCCACTTTACGGAATTCCTGGATCCGCCCCTGTTACGGGATAATACCTATCAGAATTGTGATTTTGGTGCAAGCTGCATGGCAGTATTGATTTTGAGACACTTCTATGGTCCGTCAGCGCCTGATTCTCTTTATGTGACGATGTGCACGTGAAAAGCATTCAAACTTTCCCATGTTTTTGCTCTTGCGTTAAAGGCGTATTAATTCACCACGTACATGAAACAAAACCCCCATAGTTCTGAAATGTGAGTTATAGGGATAGAAACAACCGCTGGAAAAAAAAAAATTGAATCCGTATGATCGAAAATACAGTACACTATGTGAACGGTTACAGTTTGCTATTCCGAAGGTTCGTTAATCCGAAAATATGAGGTTTGTAACTTGTTATTCCAAAGGTTCATTTATCAAAAAATGAAATAAGGTTCGTTATGCCGAAGGTTCGTTAATCCGAAAATGAAACAAAGGTCCTAATTCCGAAGGTTCTTTACAATCTATAAGAGAAATACTGATATCTCCTTATATTCTAGGCTTTATTACAAAAAATTATGTAGGATGCTTTGCACAACGGACCTATTATGCATCACATGTGATATCTAAAACATCTTTTAAATCACTGCTCCCAAAGGTAAACATATGACCTTCGTGTATCTACTCGTTTGTGTGTATGTGTGTGCGTGTGTGTGGGGGGGGGGGAATAGTTTCCTCCTTCTTCTTCTTTTTTGTTAGAGTTTATCTTAGTTGATCTTGATACAGTGTACCTCTTTCGGTGCGCCCTTTCTCTTGTTATGTCACTTCATCTGTTTCTACATTTTGAAGCAAAGTAATTTGTTCAAGCATTGTGTATGTCCTCGTAACCGTAATGTGTCATTTTGCTGCGATGAGTTGGTTCTAGTAGGCCCTATTATCGCTGTGAGATGTAATTTTTGTAATAACGTGTTGAGAATAACAGATTTTTGTTTCTGAACGAAAGGAAAATGACGGAATTGTTTTGATAACCAATGTGGATGACGTGTTGAGAATTCTGATTCCTGTTTCTGAACGAAAGGAAAATGACGGAATTATTATTTTGATAACCAATGTGGATGACTACCTTCTATAAGTGATTTTGGTGTGAAAAGAGAGTTTGCTCAAAGAAACGCTTCTCATGAATGGTCAACGAAACAAAATACATCATACAATGCAACGTGACTCGCGTGCATTTAGCAACAAAATGTCTAGACCTTTAAGTTCAAGTAAAATGCATAAAACACAGAATAAGAAAGCAGACAAACTAACAAATATGGAATTAATGACCGCAGACGTAACGTAGGAAAACCTGACACCTATGCTTGAAGAAATTCCCACAAAAGCAGAGCGCAAGATAAAAGAATACATGTGCGTAGTCCATACAGGTCGTGATGCGCTCGGTCGAAATGCGTATGTCGCAGTAAACGAAATTTTAGGCATGTCTACACATGTATGATATAAATACTTGAATTCTACATACATTGTATAGTTTTATCTTTACAATAATATAAAACAACCCCTTTCCGCATCCCTAGAAGTCATAAAAGAAAAAAAAAAGAAAATCGCCCTTAAAGTTCAGGTTATGTTCAAGCTCACAACCCGTTCCCCCCCCCCCCCCCCCCCCCCCATGATGCAACAGTCCTGCTTAGCGACGGCGTTAACGCTTCATCGCACACACATAAATGGCGACAGCTTGGGTGTGTGAGAAAATTCATTCTTAAATGGATGCACCCCCATGGCACTCGGGATTATCACTGACCCTCCTATGCCTTTTGTCTATCCACCCTCCTGCTTTAATCCCCCTCCCTTCACCTGTTGGCCTCCTTGCCCATGACCTCCCATCCTCTCCTTTTGTTTTCTTTGTTCCGTGTCCCTATCCTGTCCCTGACTGTTCGTGTTGTGTGAACTTCTTTATAATGTGATTGCTTTCCCTGCCTGATTATCATTTTGCCTCTGACGAAGATTCTTCTGGAATCAAAAGCTCAGGCCCCTTTAGAGTATAGACTCCATTTTACTCCTTTGGCACGCCACTGATATTCGATAAGCAGTTTTCAGCATTTTTGTGTTTGTTTGTTTTGTTTTTGTTTTGTTTTGTTTTGTTTTTGCTACAGATAATTAGCCAATCACAAGACAGATATAATTCGATTCTAACCAATACCAAAATACGGTTGCCTGAATGTAAACTTTGGTGTGTTTGTGTTGTGTGTCGGCTGCAGTGTAGTTTGAAACAACAGAAACAGAAAAAAAGAAAGAGGCACGCAATGTGTGCTATATACGAAAAGCCTCATTTACCGAGAAAGTTGATCGCTTCCATTCTCCTCCCATGGCATGTTGTTGTCAATGGAAGCTAAAGAGAATGCTTTTAGCAAGTATACCAGTACCTAAAGAGGACCTGAGGAACCCGTTGTTTTGAATGCTGTGCTCGGTACGAGTTCAAAACGCAGTCGAAGTTATCAGAATGCCATTATAATAGAACTGATAGCTCTATAGAAAACTTGTTTAGGTCAGTAAAGGTTGCTGTAATGCAATCTTTGTGGAATTGACTCATTACATCTGAGCATTTTGAAAAACGTGTAGAGTACTTTCGTTTTGCATATAAATGTTAAGAAATAGTTTGAACTATGAAAATAAAAAAGTATGGTTACTTCAACGATGTTGAATAGTTCGATTAGCCGTGATGCATAAAGTGAATTCATGAATTCATCTGACTAATCCTTACCGATTGATGATCACTTCTATAAGCCAACAGTTAAGCTGAACTGCTTTGGAGTGACAAGACAGGTAAACGATGAAAACTTGGTACATGTTGTATGCTATTATAATTATTATAAAATCCTGTAGCCAGAACTGATTTTACGATCATCTTTAACCTTTCAGAAAGTTCCAGTTTTCAACTTAAATAGTAGCGATAGCTTGTAAGAGTAAATTAGCATCCCTCTGACTATTTTTGGTCAATATGCATACTCTTAACCCTATTCTAACTGGGTGGGGGGGTCAAATGGTCGTTTCACAACTTTTTTTCATTGAAGTCTTCCGCATATTTTGAGACCAAATTTGCGACGTCTGAGTACACCGTTCTGAAGTTACGTAATGTTATGCAAATGCATGTCAACCGGAAAACAGCTCAAATTCATGATATCGTGTGCAAATTGAATGTAAATTGTGTTTTTGGGGTTAAATTGATATAAATTATAGTATTTCATCTTTGAACCATTGAAATCAGTCAATTCTATATAGTGTAGATAAGCCTGAAAAAGTGCCTGCAACAAATTTGAAAAACAACAGAAAACACAAGGTCGAACAATCAATAAAATACATAAGAAATTAACAAAACAATAAAAAACAAAAGAAATTGGTTTTGACTGTGCTTTATTTTTAAATGAAAATTGGTTTATATGTCTTGAGGAATTTTGACACAAAAATTTAGCAATACTTCAGTCTTTTTTATGGAGTTATAGGTGAAAATATGATTTCATGCACAACTTTGCATAATCAATTTATTAAAATAGAAAGGCAATATTTTTCTATTGTATGACCATGTAATCTTGTAGTTGACATCCAGCTCTATCTTCAGGAAAAATTTCGCAGCGATCGCGCGATCGGTGGCCGAGATCTGAAGGGGGGGGGGGGGGGTCACCCCCAGTAAAAACTCCTCCCAGTTAGAATAGGGTTAAGCCAGCTGGACAGAGCGATCAATGGGCGCGATTATCACCACGCGTGGTTAACCTAAACAATGCTCGGCCGGCTTGTTCGGTTTCAGTGTTGTTTATTTCCCCCTTTTAAAAACGAAGGTTCCTTAGTCCAGCCATTGTTTTCGCTTCCTGCTCAAGACATTGAACAGTTCAAGCAAAGCTGAAGTTTAGCTCACTAAACGGCGACATGAACTCATGATGATAATAGGACTTAGATCACAGCCGAAAGTGCGCTCCTTCATTACTCTAGAATGAGAAAGAATACCCTGTCTGTGTTCAAAGTTGGGTTACGGACGATTAAAAAAAAAAGGTTTGAATCATGAATTGTCGGATGACGTCGGCAGATTGATGATATAAATATTAGCGTATCATGGAAAGATTAAGTAATGATGAGCCCAATGATATCGCAGGGCTCCAAACTAATTTTTATTTTTGACCACCAAAATCATTGATTTCTATTTTTTTTTTGGTGGCCAAAAAAATCAAGAAAAACATAGGAAAAACTAAATCGGTCCTACTAAAAACAATTATTAAGCATTACTGACGTGACAGGTACCCATGTCTAAAATAAATGAATACAAAAGTAGATCATCTCAATCACCATTATTCTGAATTCTAAGATTTAGCAAATAGGCTTATAGATAATTATAAAAGTTGATGCCTATGCTATTAGGTGGTCATAGCTTACTTTTGGGATGAGAAAGTGGGAGCATTTCCAGATTGTTTGTTTTAGCATTGTAAAGAGCCGAAAGTTACCGCTATTCATTTCTGATTGTAAAAGCAATCATCCAACATTTACTATAGTATGTTAGAACCTTACGGAGCCGAATATTACCGTTAATCATTTTCAAATACACTGTATAAAAGCAAACAACCGACATTCATTTTAGCATCTTATGGAGCTGAATGTTACCCTTATTGATTTCCGAATGTGAAGCAAACATCCTCTATTTATTTAAGCATCATACTGAGCCTATGTATACCATTAATCATTTTCAAATGTGAAAGCAATAATCTGTTATTTATGTTAGCATTGTACCAGAGCTGCCAACCGTTCCGAAAAATTCGTATACGAAAAATCGAAGGGAATACGACAATATGAAAACGTCCTTAGAAAGTACGAATTCACAGTGGGGCAAAATAATGGGTAAAAATATAGCAAACGCACGTCGCATGTGCCATGTTATCTGTATTCAGCTGGGATATCGATGCAACGCGTACGCACCGTATGTGGAAAGCGCTGAATAGAAAAATGTGCGCACACGCATATCGCTGCTTGCGTACTGTGTACACCGAACAGAACTTCGCGCGCGTGAATCCCTGTCGCCTACGGACCCTGGATGTTTACATGGATCGCCGTGGTATCCCAATTAGCCAGCTGCCACTACAGTACCGTATGAGGCGGGGTGAAAGCGTCCCGTTGTGCAATGTCTGCTTCTTTTTCTCTTCTTTTCATCCTCTTGTCCCTTGCCTCCCAAGTACGAAATGATTTTTAGAGTGTTGTCTGTTTTTTTTTATAACGCTATTGCATCATTTTCTGCGAGGAAGTTGTAGAGGTGAGTTTCTGTTCGTGTATTGATGACTGATGTGCACTGCCCTCTGCAGTATATGTGCAGGTGAAAAGCGTTCGAACTTTCTTTCCAGAGTATCGTGGAAACTCGATTATTTCTAGGCCTATTAAAGGAGATCTCATATAACAGAATACTTATAACAAACTATTTTCCCGTCAAAATGAATCAATTTCCTTTGTTTTGTATCGTTTATTGACTTGATCCCATAGGATCTCGTCGCAATACCGAGTTTTATATGTGTGTTTATTTTCGCGTAGCTTTCGGTGCTGCAAAACTTTTGCTAGGGCCTAAGCTTACTACTAAACTTCGTTTTATTTCCGTCGTTTCTCACACCTCGTTTAGTACGATTTCTTACATTTTATATCACTTTATCTGTTCCCTTTATACTTTGAAGTATTTAAACGTAATTCTCTTAGTGTCTCGCACTGTTATTTTCGTAACGGCGATTTCTCCGCTTCGCTGCAATCGAAGCGACGGAGTTTGATCCCAGTCGCTTCGATGTGCTATTTGCTGTCTTTTCTAAATGTTTGTGTTGTTGGGAGGTGTTGATACTTTGTATTTATTATTGAGTTTCCTAGGTATTTATCTCGAGGGATTATGCGTGTTTCAATGTTGATCATAGGAAAAGGCTAAAATGATCTTGAGTGATGTCTGATAGTGATGATAACTATGCTGGTGACTGGTGTAAAAAGACGGCTTCCTGTGAATGCTCAGCGTACGTGACGTTTGTTTTATTTCCCTTTCCCTCTAGTCTTCTTTCCCCCTTACTCTTCTTTCCCCTCTCAAGAATGATTAAAAAAAAGAAATTACGTACACCTCACAACAAAACGAACCATGTGCTATAGCAACTTTCGTAAAGTTAAATCTAAATGTTCAATATCAGCAAAGAATAAGGCGAAAACACGAATGACAATAAATAAAAGCGAAGAGATTGTGTATGCAGTCTCTTCGGCTCGAAGAAACTTGACACCCCACCCCTCTCCCTTGTGGAAATTTCCACAAAAGCAGGTGCCACACCCAGGTGCGTGCCAGACGAAAGAATGCGCGCATTGGAATAAACAGCGTGTAAGTATCCTGGAAATATCGAAGAACCAGCTCATTAGTTGAATTAAAGGAAAAATTCCAAAGATGATATGGTTCTATGTCTATAGCCTTTCTTTTGGCGCATAGTAGGGAACATCGAAGAGTCGATTATAGTGTACTTGATCGAATATCTAATGTTCCCTGAACAATAACAAAAGGATTGATTATTTAGTCAATTAAAAATGCAATCACAGAAATACATGAAAGGTCTCGTATGCCCAGACAAATTCACTACGAGAAGGTCCAATGAGATGCAGTCATCACCTGGTTAGACAGCAAAATACAACGTGTAATGACAATTAATTTCAGTTCACGCGCATCAAAACTGCTTATTACTTTTCAAAGTTTTGGCTATCAACATTCGTTCGTGGGTGTATTTTGTTTGTTTGTTTGTTTGTTTGTTTGTTTTGTGTGTTTTTCCCTCGTGAAAGACGTAATGATTTCTTCATATCGAACGTAAATTGCATGTTTACCGTAAACAAGCCATTCAGCTCAGCTCAGCTATGGCGCATTCGATCCATCGAACTTGCAGTAACCTCTTATAGGCAGGAGCACATGGCGCATTCATTTAAACTTGAAAATGAAGCCACGTGTTTGCACCACATCGGCGCTTCCACACACAGCGCGGCATTTTGCGATCATCGTTATAGCAGACTTTCCGATTCCAGTCAGGGGAAAAGGAATTGGAATACTTCGAAAAATACTGATGTTTAAAATCCAATAAAATGAAAAAAGCCTGAAAACAACGCATGATTATGTTTTGATAGTACATAATTGGAAACACAGAACAGAGTTTTGCATCCGCTCACACAGAAGCTCTCTTGAGAAGATCAAGCATTCCCCGTCCCCTGCTAGAAAATGGAAGCTTCCATAATCAGCCCAGAAAGATTTTGGAGGTACAAACTTGCACTTGTACACATTGCGAGAAAGCAATCAATCAACGCTGAACATTGCGTAGTTTAGAATCTTTATCGTGCTGGTGACCAGCTGGATGCTTCGGCATGTGTCATAACGTTATGTTTAGAGCCTGTAGGCCTCATAGCAAAAAGAGGGAGATTGAAAAAAATACGAATTCTGGTGGAAAATACGAATTTTGGAGCTGCTGAGTACTAATTTGTGCTTCGAAAGGTTGGCAGCTCTGTCGTATACGGAGCAGAATTTAACAGTTAGTCATTTCCAAATATAAAAGCAAACATCCGACATCTATTTTATCATCGTACGGAGCCGAATGTCACTGTTGTCCACTTGCGAAAGTGAAATGAGTCATCTGACAATTATTTCATCATATCGTACGGGGCCGAATTTTGAACGTCAAGGCAGACATCAGACAGTTTTGTGTGTGTGTGTGTGTGTTTTGTTTTGTTTTTGTTTTGTTTTTTACCATCAAACGCAGCCAAATGTTACTATTCATTTCGAAATGTAATACACATGTAGCAAATATCCGACATTTATTTTAGCATAGTACGGAACAGAATGTAACTGCTATTCACTTCCAAACGTAAAAGCAATCATGTGACATTAATCATTTTGGCATCTTCCGGAGCCGAATGTTATTGCTATTTATTTGCGAAAGTACATAGCAATATAAATTATAAGCAAGCATCCGACATTTATTTAAACATCGTACGGAGTTGAATATTATTATCATTCATTTCCGAAAGTCGAAGGGAGCTGATTGTTATTGTTATATTTCGAACGTAAAACCGAATATCAGACATTTATTTTATCAACGTATATACGGAGTTATTTTGGTTATTCATTTCCGAACGTCACAACAAACATGCGTTATTTATTTTAGCATCTTCCGGAGCTGAATGTTATTGCTATTTACTCTTGAACATAAAAGCAAACATCAGACATTTATGTTATCATATACACGGAGTTGAATATCATTGTGTTCATTTCCGAACCATCGAACGCAGCTGAATGTATACTGTTATTCATTTCGAAATTTAAAAGCGAACATCCGACAGTTATTTTAGCATCGTATGGAGCAGAACATTACTGCTATTCACTTCCGAACGCAAAATCGTATATACGGAGTTGAATATTTTTGTTATTAATTTCCGAACGTCACAGCAAACATTCGACATTTATTTTAGCATCTTCCGGAGCTGAATGTTATTGCCATTTACTC
>NW_027272710.1:0-216706 GCF_040938485.1 Diadema antillarum
TGAAATGAGGAATTTTGTAGAGGATGTCAGGAATCTCTTCCCTCCAAGTTCTGTCTATTGTAATTACACACAAGAGCATCAAAGTGCTGTACTGGGAAGAATCAGACTCATGATATGCTATATAACCATCCACTTTTCTCTGTGACCGCTTAACCAAATTGAATGGGGTTTTCTGCAAAACAGACCTAAGATGTTATATTTCAAGACCCTGAAGTATTATTTAGACAGTTTTATCATATTGGGTGTTATCGATGCGAAAATCTGATTGCAATTTTTTTTGGGAAATACTGTATAACAGTCATTTGCCAAACACGCTCACAAGAATAAGTGAAATGACAACTTACTCAATAATACTCTAAGAGTGGATATTTTCGTGCGACTAACTTTTTGCGCTCAGCCGGGTAAGATAAGTTTGGCGTGTTTTTAATTCTGCGAAATCAAGATATCAACTACTGGAACATATGGTGGGCAAAAATACTCGCATGCTTTTATTTTCACACTGGTTTCTGGTTGCGCGAAATGCGCAAAAATTTCAACACCGAGAAAATTTCCACTTTTACAGTATATCACAGTTAGTATAATCATTTTCCAATATTGCAGTGATGAATTGAAATATATCTGAACACAATGAGACTAACTGACTTCACATTTGCCAACTTATGCCATGACATGGTAAGGTTTGCACTTTTGCACACATTTCTTGGACACACCAAATCATTGAAGAAATTTGTTCAACACTAAGAGGCCTTGCACACACACACTGTGACCAGTAAAATGGCAGGTCTGTTACTCTTTGCCAATACTTGTATGATTACAATGCACTAATGTTATAAAAATGTGCATGCTGTAAGCTGATCTGTGACATATGTGACCCTGCATCCTCAAAACGAAACAGAAAAAGTCGCCAGACATGAAGTTTTAGTGAAGAGCTATAGTCTGAAAGAGCAGACTTTAAGCTTTAAAATGATGTATAACTCAAATCAAATGGACTCTCCTAACCTATCTAAACTATTGGAAAGAGAGCACACACTCAGGAAAAGTGTGAACTGAGAAAAGAGGCTCTGAAGTACAGTGTCTATTCAAGCGCTTAATCTTTACCAAACCGTGCTGGCTGTGCGATGAATGGGATAAAAAACAGGAAGTAAACCACCAGAGTAACAACAATGAAGGGATTATCAGATTGAACTGAAATTAAGCACGCCTCATTAACACATTCTGTTCATAATTAATGCCAACTTTCAAAGCAGGAGCACTATCCTTTCAAAAGTTATTAGAGTTGAAAGTGAAGAATGTGGACAAGGTTTTTCAGAAATGAAAAAGGGATTCTAAAGACACACCTAATCACACTATTCTACCAAAAATGTTCGAGATAAACTGCTAAAAGACGCACTTTCCTGCCCGTTTTATGATACCAAATTTTAGCATAATGTAAAAGAAGACCCGCTCTTTCAGAAAATATGAAAAATTCAAGTTCAGCTAGGTTGACCCATTTCACATATTTTCAGTCCTCACGCAAAATCAGTGTGTGCGACTTTATGTTCGTTTTGAGGTGCACGGTCACATATGTGACATGTTCAGTGGTTATTTTGTGGTAAACTGTAGTACATGACGATTCACTGTGTGACTTCTGGGTGAGAAACCAAATGATCTAGAATTTTACACTGTGACAATTCGGCGGACACAATATTGCCACATACTGCAATATGTGACACAATGTGGTTTTTGTGTGGCAAACGATGCAGCAACTGTGATTTACTATGTGACTTTCGGTGAAGAACCACATAGACTAGAATTCCACACTGTGGCAACTCTGTGCGCACACACATTTCACATATTACAGTATGTGACACACTGTGGTCATTTTATGGTAAGCTGTGGTAATTGTGATTTCCATCAGATTTAGAATGTGGTAAGTCACATAGTTTTAAATACACACTGTGCTCTGACGTGAACACATCTTTCCCACAGACTGAAATATGTTACACACTGTGTCTATTATGTGGAAGCTATGGTAATTGTATACTACTTTGTGAAAGAAATAAACCACATAGTCCATCGTTTCACACTGTGACATCTTTGTGGAGGCACTATTCCCATAGACTGCAATATGTGACACACTGTGACTGTTATGTGGTAACTGCATGTCACCATATGATAAGTTTGTGGTTAACCACATAGTCTGAAAATTCCTACCATGACAACTCTATGAACACACCATGCCCACATACTGCAGCATATAACGCACCTTTGACCATTATGTGGTAAGCTGTGGTAACTGTGTATGACTGTGTGAGTTGTACGTGGTGAACCACATAATTTGTAATTTCACACTGTAGCAACACTGTGAACACACTATACTCACACATTTTACACATAGTTAACTAGGTGATCACAGTGTAGTAACACTGTATTTGTTCCATAAGGGCATGGCTCACGTTCTCTTCGATATTTCAACTGCTCGTCGACAAGGTCTTCTCAATCTAGTTACCCATCACTGTCAGGTGTCCATAATTTGCACAGGCCTATTTCATTAGCGAGGGACAAAAGTCATGAAACGTCGTCTCTCAAATTGTATCAGTTCAGCAGAAATCTAGCTGTGGCGCATCCGGTTAGAAGTCTGTAATATATTCCCATCCCCTCCTGAAAGAAGAGTATAAGGACATAGATGAAAAGTAAGAAACGTAAGGTACAAAGTTGAACAGTTGAGCAGAAAACTTGACAAAAGTTAGCAGAGCAAAAATCTACCTGAGGTGCCTCCTGTTAGGAGTCTACTGAATTAATGATAGAATGTAAGGACAAGGTACAAAGTTCATTTGTAAGACGAAGCAGTTTCTTATTGTTATCCCCCCTGCATTAGAACGAAAACACCTTGGCCGAAGAAATCACAGTACACGCTGGAGGTCAAGATATTATGATCATTTCTGATAAATCCCCTGAGGAAGAAAATTAAAGTCAACATTATTTCATACTTGTGTGTTTAAAACACCGAGTTACAAATCGCGAATATTTCAAATCTTGGAACGAATGCATTCTTCAATTCGGAAGTAGCCCTATTCAATTCTTTCATTCTCATTTTCCGGTAAATGGCAATGACAAACAGTATAATACCTGTAAGTGTTGTAATGAAATCACAACCCAAATCAAAAACTCCGTCCCTGCGTAGACCAACTTTTCGAAAATTTAGGCAAGTGATATTTAGAAATTGTCTTTAAATTATCGTCCATCTCAAACTGCTCATTTTATTTTTTTTAATGGAAACACGGTATTCTATCAAGTCATGACAATGTTTCTTTCACGATTTCTTCTTAACGAGTAGAAAATTTCTTCCTTTTTTGTGATGTGTGCTTCTTTCAGGATCTGTTTGTGTATACGCACGTTACGTTTTTTGTGTGTGTTTGTGTTACTTGCGTTACATGTGTATGTCGTTTCTGTGTGTGTATGTGTGTGTGTGTGTGTGTGTGTGAGTTTATATTTTTTTAATTTCAAGTAGGCCTACATGACTACATCAAAATTATGTTGAATGATGTATCTACTCAGTCTGAGATATAAGAAAACTTAATGTTGACTCACTTCTCTTCTCACTGAGCACACACCCTAAATCCTACACATATTCACTGAAATGCTATATCCACACACACACACACACAGACACACACACACACACACACACAAGCACACACACACATACATACATACAACTAAATGCACACCCTTGCAACCACACGATCAAGCACATCCACATCAGATCTACGTAGCCACACTCAAACTCTTACGCACATGTAAAAATGTGAAAACAGAAAAATTGATACCGGTCACTTGTGGTTAAGCGCCAGGTTACTATAAAGTTAGTCGGCGAACGGACTGTGCGCCGGTGCGCCCCCCGTCGATCTATATCCGATGAAATATAAATGTATGTATGTATGTGTCTGTGTATGTAAGTATGTATGTATGTTGTATGCATGTATATATATATATATATATATATATATATATATATATATAATATATATCTGTGTGTACAATTGTATTGTATATAAAGAGTTTGTTCGCAAAAACCGATAAGTCCATATTTGCCAAATGGAGATATTTGCTATGAAAGGTCAAGAAAAATAAAGAGAATGATAAGAAAATGTTTGCTTCTTTTGACCATAACTTCAGAAATGTACCTTTATATGTAGTGACCAATATATCATTTAAAAGGTACTATTTTGTACTTTATGACAGAGACCGTACCTCAAAATCTTCAAAAGTGGGCTTATCGGTTTTTGCGAACAAACTCTTCATATATGGGTGAGAATTTTGAACGATGTACAATTGCCAATTTTCGCACCTTATGACATTCTTTCCCTTAGAACACGCCAGGATGATCTAAGAAACCAGATTTTTTCATGTCATCTCAAAGATTGGTAAATTTCCTTTCAGGAAATATATGGTTTGGTTAACTTTTGCCTGATATTTTTCATTTGACAAGGACTTAAAGCGTAAAAATACGGTAAAAACGCTATTTTCACAATAATTTTTGTTTTTCAAACTAATGATGTGCATTTTTAATGGTACGTGGCATCTAATATCTGACCATATTCTGGATCTGACACATCATGAGTATGAACCACAAAATTATAAGAACTTTATGAGCACGTATAAAATCACAGAGAACAATTGAAATATCAAAGTCCTAAACAGACGAACGTCCGTGGTGCTTTTATTTCTATCGCTGCTGCAAATTCTACTTTGTTGTCCCAACTGTAATGTATACGAAAATTTGGTGTTCCACCTAATGAACATATCCTGCAAAAATTGTACGTCTGCTGGCTGTACATGGGACGTAATATTCTTTTATGCAAAATTATACTCAATTTTCGTCACGGACGTGCTTCCGCTGTTTTCTAATATAGATCGTATCCCATTAAACGCTATTGGTGATATTGTTCTGAGTCGTAATCAACTACGATCTAGCCACACGATAATATGTTTGTTTTGAGTTTCTGTCCATCCTTTGTCAAATAGGAACCGAAATTATATTTTTAGACGAACCTCCGAGAAAAAAAAGAACGTCCGTGATGATTAAAACGTTTTCGAGTGGGACACCATCTTGCTTTGATGACGAAGGTGCATTTTACCTTTGGCTCTCTAGCCGAGGAGCTGTATGTTATTTTTGGAGCGGACTGAGGCTTGTCCGCAGTTTTTGGACCATGCAATTCACCGAAAACCAAACAAATAATTAATATTTTCTCTGAAAATTCACCTCCTGGTCCCCTCTGAGCAATACATATGTTGTAAGGATGTCAAATTTCTTATAATTTGCATTGACAATACCTTTTCAAATTTCTGAAAGAGTTAGGAAGGCTAGGTACTCTCTGCCGATTAGTTATCCGTCCGGGAACATGACCCTATCAGTAGAACGAACGTCCGTGACAATTCCAGCGAACGTCCGTGACGTATGCAATCCCTTCGATAGGGATAACTTGTCCCGAAAGTGCCCTGTATTCTTTAAAACTTTTAGCTCCAATAGCCACAAATAAAGTTTTACAAAGAAAACAATGAGTTTAGGGCAGTAGTTTCAGAATTTTTAAGGCGTTATGTGATCATGATGAAGAAACAGTTGAAAATTTACTCACAATTTTACTCTTGTTTTCCCTCTAATTATACAAAAACAGCTAGACACTTAAAACAAAGTTATAGGAAAATGGAATTTTGCGTAATCTGTAATTTCTGTGCATTTAAATTTCTTTCTAATGAGGACCTGGAGACAATTTGTACTGTTACAGGTTCTGAAAGTTTCGCTCACGGACGTTCTGTCCGAGAAAGGAAATTGCTGATAATTACAAATATATCACTGCACATAAAGTTAATGTTAGTTGAAAATATTACCAAATCACCGAGCCGCTCATACCCAAAAGTGAATAATGTTCAGCACTCAATTTACTTGTAATAACAACAGGAAAACGTTTTAGTCACGGATGTTCGTTGGTAGAATAAGTCCATGGATTACATAGTAGGAGAAAGAGGACCAGTGCCACTTTTTAGTGACAGGTGCGCCAAGTGTTTATCTTTTGAGTATGGTAGCTGCCGTCTCAAACAGAACACATCCAGTTTGGGCCTCCATAACGGACGTTCGCTGTAATTGTCATGATATTAAATGCCTTAATTCATTCTTATTTTTCTCTTCATGACGATTTTTCTCTCATTCCCTCAATAGCCTGGACATGCTGCGACCAAACAGAAAACAGAAACAAAACAAAACAAACCAAAACAAATCCAAAAAGTGCTACGTAATCACATGCAGGATAATGACGGAAGAAGTCTGTAATGGGCATGTGTTGAATAAAAAATGGAAAAGTTTCAAAAGGACGTGGAAGCAGTTGAATAAAAATGACTGAGAAACAGAGAAGGGATCGAGCTCCAACACACAGAGAAAAGAATTGCCAGTGCACTCCCGTTGTACCAAATTCCTCTGGAGAAGTTTTTGTTTGTTTATTTATGTTTTTTTATTCATCGAAATACCGTCACAAGCGAACAAAAATAATGCAGTATACAATTATTGTCTGATGAAAACAAACAAATCCTCCGCTTATCATCACATGGTGTTGTTTTATACTCATCAATGAAAAGCAATGTTCATTTGTAATTCTTTCCAAGATTTTTTTTTTTCATTTTACATTTAAGAGACAGAGAGATCGTCATTTTGTTTGTGCTTTTGTGCTTACTTTGAAAACACATGTTAAAAAAAGTAATGATTAAGAATAGGTTTAAGGTTGCACTTTGATACGTTCGCTCTTCCTAAGATTCGTTACTCCGATGTCCAAAGGTTTGTTATTCCGAAAATAAAAAAAAAAGTTTGTAGTTAATCAAGGAGGTTTGTTATTAAAGATTTTCTTATTCCGAAAGTTTGTTAGTCCGAAAAATAAATATTAAGGATCATTATTTTAGGTCCGTTCTTCTAAAAGTGGAAAGGGCCTGATATTCGTTTAGGTGAAAACGGTTATTATGAGGTTTTGAAATTTGGAGGATTTTAGTTGCTTGTTTCTCCACATTTGGATAAGCGAAAATGATTTTTCATGTTGCCATTAATAAACCTTTCGATTAACCTTCGGAGATTCCTATCATTTACCGAATAAAAAAGCTTCATAATTATAAGAACTCTATCAATTTTCGTATTGACAAACTGTATGAATAACGAGCCTCCGAAATGACGCGCTACAAAATGTTTGTTATAACAAACCATATTGTATAATATCGAAGTCACAAACATCCATCCAAGTAATATGGACTTATTGTGTCTTGTTATGAAGAAACTTCGCAGTATCGAACCTATTATCATTTCTGACTAATATAATAATACAAACTCTCCTCGGTAACTGTGTGTAACACAAGGAGCAAACATAGAGGGATTTCTTCCCAACGTATTCGTTTGCCCTCCCCAGCTAAACTTCGTATTTCTATAACGCAGCACATTCCTGTTGTCTTTCTCTGTTAATTATTTGTCATAATTTTAGCTGTGACCATGTTCGTTATAAGCAAATTTTGCATTGTAGACTTTAGATAACAAATTTAGGACCTGAATCTTTACTTCATGATAACGAAATTTTGATATATATTCGTTCTCAAGGATGGACTACGTCACTGAGATTACACGTACGTTTGTACGTTCATTTACGAGAGATGGAAAAAATTGTTTCCTTTGATTCCTCAGTATGAGAAGATAAACAAGCTTATATAATAAAGAATTGGTAATATCTTTTCAGGATTTTGCAGAGGAGTTTGTTCTCGACATGAAATTGCTGTTTGTTGTGAGTAGAATGCGTTTCCAACTCAAGAGAGCTGCATCTTGTTTGTTCCGTACGTCCGTGAGCTACATGCGAACCTCCGTGATGAAAACTATGCTATGTTCGTTGGGTTATAGAGACTGCATAGATCAGATACATCTTAAAAAGGTATGTTATTATTTGGGAGTGGGGATTGAAGTATGGGATTGTGAAATAAGAGGACAAAATATTGAGTTTCTGTAAAATGCGCGTAAAGTGGAGAAAGTGTTTAGCGGAAGAGCAATATTTCAACAGAAACGACGAATTTAGTTAAATCATCAGTTGTCTACCATTACGTACAGGTTAAGAGTACAAGCTTAATATTCTGCAAGCACGTACACATGTCCCTTAAGATATTTTGTTAGGATTTTGAACTGAATCAGATTTTTGCAAACTATGTTAAATGGTATTCAAGTGTATGTGCTGTACTATTCCTCACGGACGTTCGCTGCTCTGGACATGGTAAACTTCAGCGGTGAATAAAAACTTGTTCCTCTGGGAAAATCCTAGTATAATTGGGTTCATATTAAAGCTTGAGTTATACTCTTTCAGGTAAGATGAATAATTTGGAGAATTTCCTACTTTTTAAATTTTGCCTTGTTTTGGCTCAATTGTACATCGTTCAAAATTCTGACCCATATATATATATATATATATATATATATATATATATATATATATACGTAAGTAGAGTATGAACTGCAATATGGCTGACAGTGCTCAACTATATAGGAGCCCATGTAGTACAATATATAGTAGGATGGAAGGCGTTGCTTTATTAGTGACTTAGCTGGACAGTCTGTTTCGGCCGAAGCCTCGTCAGCAACTAAATCAGTTTCTTGTTAAAGTACAGTGTAAGACATACGGCTCTGGTGCACTCAAGCAAGCAAATAAAAGATACAAAAGATACAAAAAATACATGCACGTGGCTACTTAACAGCACAATAAAGTTGACAATGACACTGGCACTGGGCTTAAGGCAGGGGTAATACACTTGTATGGCTTAGATTGTTACATGTGGAAGCCGGGGAGGTGGGGGGGGGGGGGGGGGGGAAGCTAACCAAGCTCTGCGAGGGAAAACTTTTTCTTATGTTTACATGTTGAAATGAGTTCTGTTCTTGAGTTCAGGATTGCTGGTTTCTTGGCCGTGATGATGTGGTATTTCTCCCATAGACACAGGTTGCAGCGGTTTGTTTTGGGCGAGTACGGTTGGGCGTGCCTGACGATCCTCCATGTGAGTGAGTAGGGAGTGCCTTCATCCTTCAGTCCCCAAATGTGTTTACTCAGTTCTGTCTGGTGTCGCTTTTCCCTGTTTGTGAAGCTTGCCTTGTGTGTGGCATATCTGGATTTGAAGGAGGTTGAGGTAAGGCCGATGTATATTTTCTCATCGTCTGGGGTCGCTACCTTCGCTTCGTATATGATGTTCCTGGCTGTGCATTTCCCAGGGATCGGGCAATCTTCCTTCTTTCTGCAGTTGCAGGAGTCCCTGGCTTGCTCTTGACTGTTGTTGATTATTTTGTTGTTGTGTGCCTTTGTTATAGTATGCATATTGTCCATGCAGCTGTAGCTTACTTTCAGAGTGTTCCTGTTGCATATCTTGCTGAGCTGGTGTCCTTTAGGGAAGTGGTGCTCGACGAGGGCTAGGAACTTCCTCCCGATGTTTGTTTTAACATGTCTGCTGAACGGGGGGTTGAACCACGTTATGTTTCGTTTCCTTTGGTGTTGTCTTTCTTTTCTGCAGCTGTTGGTCTCTTTGGGGGTGTACGTCAATGTTGTTTGGTGTCCCGCCTCGTGGAGTGCGTTCTCGTAGTCTGGTTTGGTGCTGTTGAAGATTTCCTCGTTGCTGGAGATGTTGGATAGGCGGGTCTGGATGGACTGTGGTATTCTCTTGGTGACGGTGGGTGGATGATTCGATTCTGTATGTACGTATAGGTGCGAGTCCTCTGGCTTCGAGTACGGTTTGAATTCCTTCTTGGTGAGGTCGAATGTGACATCGAGGAAGTCGACGATGGTGTCATTTGCACTGGCCGTTATCTGTAGCCCGAACTCTGTGTGTACTTTAATGTGTACTTTAACAAGAAACTGATTTAGTTGCTGACGAGGCTTCGGCCGAAACAGACTGTCCAGCTAAGTCACTAATAAAGCAACGCCTTCCATCCTACTATATATTGTACTATATATATATATATATATATATATATATACATATCATCATATCATTTAGGAATTTATAAACTCCTTGTTAAGTTAATAATGTGTTCACACACGATACATTATCTTTTATGCTTTTTATTGTGTTCAATAAATTAGTGCCCTTTGTAGTAGGTACATGCATGCACAGCATGTATGCACAATATACTTGAGAAGTGCAGCTTCCCATCCTATGAGGAAACGGAAATTAAACATCTAACCATGTCTAAACGCTCCTTACTATCATTATCCTGGTTAAGTGTTTCTTAACGGTTTGGTATTACAGAAGTATGCATCAGACTTAAAATGCGACAAAAAGTCACATTACTCTTTCGAAACCCCATGAGTCTTTATAGTATACATAACAGTTAAATAAATAACATTACAGTCAGTTCATTGTACAGAGGCTTACATCAATGCATAAATTAACAAATAAATAGGTCAATCATAATACGTATGAATAAATATATGAATATGTATAACTGCATACTTTGATAGGAATACAGCTTTTCTTCGAAAAGGTAACAACATTATGCCACATAGTGGATACTTGTAATGCATGCCGTCAAACTTGACTTTTTTTCCGTACTCAAACATTGAGTAATACAGCCTACAACTTGTACATTTCTTTTACAGGCTTCGTGAATTACAATATACGCAGCACTAAAAAAGTAACAAACACACACAGAGATTACATCCTCGTGACATATCATAGAAATGCGTGTTAGAAATTGTCAGAGGCTGGAATAATGATTAGATTTAAATTTGTACATTATGTGTTTAAAAAATTGAGAGAAATGATTGATCCATATGTACACAGTAGTAGAATTGGGTCTTAAGCGTCTTACAGTATTCCCCTAACAAGTTGAAAGGACAAGTTCACATTCAGACAAATGTGGATTGAGGAAATGCAGCAATATTAGTAGAACACATCAGTGAGAGGTTGACGAAAATTGGACAATCCGTTCAAAAGTTTTTTGCTCAGTCGCTGCTTGATGAGAAGACTACTATAGCTTGTGATGTAACTTGTGTACAACGATATAAAGAAAACGTAAAGAAAAGTCAACAAACTTTTTCGCATGATATTAGAACGCTTTACTTGCCTCTTTCAGAAGGGCAGGGGGAATGATATTAGCCTTAACATACTTCAGTGACAGGTTGAGGATATGTGCACCTTATTAAAAAAAAAAAAAAAACATTGAGAAATTCTTTTAAGATTGTCCTTGTATTGCTGTACGCATGTGATATCAGGCACTTTAGTAGTCTTCTCATACAGCAGTGACTGCACAGATAATTTAAAAATGCACAACTTTTGAACGGATTGTACGATTTTCCCCAAACTTTCACTAATATGTTCTAACGATATTGCTGCATTTATTTAATCCACGTGTATATGAAGGTAAACTTGTCCTTTAAAAAATACTATTACACAGGAGATACATTGCAATTTTACATCACAAACCATCTTGAAAAAAAAAAAAAAACTACAGAATGATTTTTACCTCTTGTCTTAATGAAAAAAAAATCATGAACTTCGACTCATCTATATCACTACGGCAGCGGCTGTGGTTGTTATCAAATCAAATTAAACTCTACCTTTTCCTTTTCAAATGTAATCGTCACTAATTTCTGATTTTCTGAATTTCCACTCTTCCGCTATAACGTATAAATCAATAATATCCATCGATTTGCTATGCAATCATCGTCAAAACTAAACAGAGAAAGTCGATAAGCGTCATTCATACAAAAAGACGTCTTATCCATTTATATGAAGGCCTAATTACATCAGTAATCAAAAATAAGATAACAAATATTCTTAAGATAAGAAATATCTTAACAACAATTCAGTTTTAGTAAGAGCTATAGATGGCTCTTGAAGATGACAAGGTGTAAGGCAAGACAGGAGTTTAGCACATCTTACAAGAATAAGTAAAAATATTTGAATAGTCAATACTGAATACATTCGAGCAAGAACTCAAGACATGGATATTTCACCAAAAGCTGGCCTCTTATGCTCGCCTCATGCGCATACAGGCACATGACACGGGGACTTGAAGGGTCTTCTGCTCGTACCGGAAGTGGCCATCCACACACTGAGTCTTCTGCAGGACTTTCATGTTGTACATCACAGGTTGACAACGAAGGTTGGGATCCACTTGGTGTGTGTAAGGATCCAGACATGCAGAACACTGGCACTGGGCCATAGTGATCGCCATTGGAATGCGGTCGGCATCGAAGCATTCCACGTAGGTCCATGGACACGAGCCGTCTTGGTTGACAATCTCCGGACTTCCAGGGTTTGGTTTCGCTCCTACGGGGCAGTCCTGCGGGCTGGAGACGCCATCAAACGGACAGCTTGACGTACCGGCCAAGCCCATGTCACTGGTCGACAGGTTGAAACTTTGTACGGCGAATGCTGCAGCTTTAGGATAGAAAAGATTAGAGTTCAGTTCTCGTCGATGGGAATCAGCTGCGTCTCTTGGCAGACATGTCTGAGAGGTGCTCGGGACTGGTGACGATGTAACGGTCTGGAAGATGGCTGCTGCCATCGACGTAAGTAGAAGTAGGGTCTGATGAGGCAAAATGATAAGAGATGGGTAAATGATACGTCCATACGTCCATATGGATGAAATTGTATCAAACTAATTACTTATCTCAATGCAGAAAATATAATAAGTGGAAAACAACTTGAATACTATTCGCATTTCAACTAGTAACGGAGTTTCAATGCAAATGGGAAATCATTTAAATGGAATACGTAATGACGGTAAATCTTGCCCTTCTGGTCGTTGTCATAGACTAATTACACACGGCTTTTGCAAAAATATATTAACCTGGATTAATCGACAAATACAAAATAAATTTAATCTTATACATAACGTTCATGGCGACACAATTTTCGAGTGTTTCCTAGATGAAAGACGAGCGGAGGCGGTCAACTGAAATACCACGCGGAATTACTGTAATTGCAACGATACCAACTGTCAAATAATGTCAGATGTGACGGTAAGATATTCATAATGGCACGACTCTTTTTGAATGTCAAACTAAAGTGGTGGTGGGACTCACATTCATTTTGAGCGTGGTGTTTAAATCCTCTTGTTTCTTGCAGTATAACGTGCTTTTCCAATTGAGACGTTTACGAGTCCTCTCTAGTAAGTTGACGTCGAGGTATCTTCCAGGCAAGAAGTGCTCAGTGATATTCTGGATGTCCTAGCGTGCAGGCTTAAGATGATGGAGAAAACCCCACACCGACGAGTTTTATACCATCAGCTTACCGGATGGAGATTATGTCACCTGTACGGACACGGCACGTGTCTTTATACTTCCTAGTTCCTTCCCGCTATCATAGACATCCCGAGATTATTATTTGTGCTGTTTAAACTAAGGCCTATCGTCTGTACACCCTGTTCAAATATGAAACCTCTCCACAGGCAAGGGAATTCCCAGGAGATGCAGCTTTAATTAGATTATGTACATATAGATCCAAAAATAGCCTTCTTAAGAATACACTTACTGTTCCACTCAAATAGAATAACAAATTGGATTTTTTTTTCTAATGATCTAATCCTTTAATATCTTGGAACTGACCAAAGCACTATTAAACAAAAGTACTCATTGCAACAATACTAAAGAAAACTTCGGAAGTCATTATTTGGTGACGCAGATCTCTGATGAAATGTTTTAGATAAAGAGAAACCCTGAATTAAACAGTTTGTAACTCTAAAGGATCTGTCACTCGAAAGAGTTTATGTTCCTGAAACAATATTTATGAGAGAAACTCAAACACACAGGTAAAGATACTGATGCAAACGGGAAATTAAGAGTCACAGAAAATTTTCCAGCGGGAACAATTTCTGTTTTGCAGTGGGAAAAACCGAAGCCGTACGAACGGAAGCAACTCCAATTTGGATTATACAAAAACGGATATCTTATTAATAACTTATTGATATATCAAGAGAAACAAGGAAATATGAGAATCTGACTTTTTGAGGTGAAAAGTATAGTTAATGATAAATAGCTACTAAATATAATGATGTCGACTAAAATATAAAGACGTTTTCTCCCTAGAAAAGGAAATGTAAGGGACAGTCTGCCCCTCCCCCTCCCTCCGGTTTCGCCATCCTTGCTACGCTTTACACAAAATAATAATATATATAATATAATATAATATGATATATTTAAGACCTGAAAGGTGTTCGCAATTGCATTCAAAACATTGCAAATAACCCTGTTGGAAAGAACACAATGTCCCACAATGTAAAACACTATGTGAAACACACTGCGAAAACATTGTAAACACACTGTGAAATCTCTTCACACAGATAAATTCGAGCATATCAACAGTCTGAACACATTGTGAATCATCAATTCATAGGTATGAATCATTAATTCACAGTGTGGAACAAAGCATTAATAATGAATACCCTGTGAAAAACCACATCACAGTGTGAAATAATCTCCAGACTGTTAAATTAAAGCGTTTTCTCATAGTTGACTTTGTGAACACAGTGTGAACGCACTGTGGGACACTGCGTTCTTTTCAGTAGGGAAGGACAAAGTGTTATCTGCCATCTTCAACCAAGACATCGAAAGGATAATATCGTGTCATATTCAATAGTGACAAGTCCACTTCACTCTGTCTATATTTCTCTACCGAAAACATGCATATAAACTTAAACATCAAATGGGGTAAATACATCGGCATGTCTTCCTTCAATTTCTGACACAAGTCTTCTGATACTATAATCAAGGGAAAGTCGCTGCGATAGAACAATCACTCCTGTAATGTAAAGCCATTAAGTGCAAGAAATTTTCCAATGTAAAGAAAAAGGAGAAAAATCCTCCTTCATTGATCTTTACCTTTTCCACTTTTCAAAAAGAAATAATATTTTGTTTAATATCTTCTTAAAGAAAATAATCTATTGATATGCTTCGGTATAACGTCACTGCAAAAGTGTATAATCGTGTAAATATCTTTCATCTCTATCGCTTGAAATATTCGGCATTTTTGATAAGCATGCAAGTTGTTTTGAATTATAACCAAGTTGTTTATTTGGTGTACATTTTACGCCAATGTTATTGAATATTTAGGTGGAAGAGAATGGGCATTAACATCTTCTTGACTCCCAGAGCGCCAACTTGAAAAACGTGTAACAGACTGCATAGCAGTCAAAGATTGGAAGGACAACAAACCTCCTTTTTTTTTACGGCTTGTTTTGTCAACATACCTTAATACATATCCGAGACATGGACCATGAAAAAGGCCCTGCAGGACCGGCTTGATGTCACATACAGTCGGCTTTTTATGACAGTGCAGGATATCAGTTTTGGAGAGCACAAAACAAGCAAAGAAATCCATTGAGATATTTCATTTGTTGTTGTTTTTTTTCTCTCTCTCTCTCTCTCTCTCTCATCCGCTTGTAAAGACATTTATTTCAACATTATGTTTCCGGAAAAAAAAAATATATATGTTAATGTAAATCATGTATTACAATCGGTCTTAAAAAACATATTGCTTATACATAGGACATCTATTCCAATTTCTAAAACACTCCAGATTCCCCGCTAAAAAACAACAACAGATATTTGTTCTTTTTTTTCCTCCCCTATTTTATTCTCCAGAATCAACACTTTATAAATAGTTCAAAATTCAAAATTTACCAAATGAATCAGCTTTCATTCAAGAGAGAGTCTCTGATTCAATCTTTCATTTACCTCTTGGGGTTTTTTTTCAGTTAAAGACATAATATATATCTATTCATCTTACAGTACAAGAGAACATGTTGGAAGTCTTTCCTGCAATCACAAATATTACATAAATCTCTGTCACTAAATTTCCAGACAAACGGTTTTTGTTTAACCGAGAAAGTATCATTACGTAAAAAAGATTCCTTTACTGAGTTTTGATTTGTCTGTGTAACTCTTTTCAAAATACTTCCAATCTACATTCAAATTTTATGATCTTTTCACAATACAATTCTGTCAAGTGGAATTCAATTAAAATGCTCCCTGACAAACTATCAGTCATGGGCTTTTGCTTTCGTCTGGCAGTTATAGTTGGTACAACAAAATATACACATTTTGGTATCGCAGATTTTATTTTAATTAAAAATATTCAAAAAACCTGTTTATTGACTATTCTTTATCGTAATCTATGATATCTTCTGTTGACAACAAATTACTTAGCCCAGTACAGATATCATTCTGATGCGTAAAATAATCGCTCCATTTACCTTTCTTCATTCAAACTACGTTTGAGCTTCATAACAAATGTACTTATGATCATACATACCATGAAATTTCCTTATCAAATAGAAAAAAAAAAGTTCATCCCGACAATGTAATAGATAACCACGCGCAAAATAAAATATCGCACAATTTGAATGTCTTTATAAAGGATCGAAGATTTTTTTTTAGGGTGTTTTGTTACTTTTTACATCTTTGTTCGGAGATAGTGCCGAATTAGATAATGATTACTCATACTGAATATAGTCGTAGAACACAATTGTCCCTGTTTCCGTGTAAAGGAATAAATGTCCGATGTAATTTCTTTGAGGTTATCCTGCCCATGCAGACTAGGGAGACTTCTGAACTATACTGATTGCATTGCACGAGATATTGAGCATGAAATATCCGACTTCCAAACTCTGATGACTGACAGAAATATTTGGCACGGCATAGTGTCTCTATCTCTGATGCGTTCGTCTTAAACAATTACTGATTCAAAACCGTTTGATACAATGCAACAACACTCGTATCTAATTATGTTGCAATAAATGTAAAACATTACCAAAAAAATTATATTTTGTAAAATTGGCATTTCTTATAATATTATTAGTATTTTGGCCCTCTACCCCTGACACTTTCACTCTTGATATTTTACCAGTTATATTTTACCTGGCACCAAGTTAGCTTGCATGTATATGTGTGTGTTGATGACCTGTACTTTCACATGCATTCCGCACTATCATAACATGACGGATGTTGTGGTCGGCTGGTTCTTCCTTTGTTAATGTAGTTTAGTATTCTTTGAGTAGACGGAAATGTAAGTTCCCTTCTGTGAAATCAAAACTATGCGGAATTCTCAGAAGTGTTTGATGTCATTGTTACACCACTGACGTATATACTTGTCCGAAGTCCGAAGTTGTAAGTATATACCTTTCTATTTTGGTAGTAACCCACGTGCCTGCCCAATAGTTTTCCTTATTTTAATGTCGTTACTACTCCTTATCTGTTGAGGACTTATCGGTAACGATCATCTAGAAGACATACAAAGCCGTATAAAAGTCACTTTGTTATTTTGCATTCGTTGCTTTTTTTCGCCATTAACTTAGCTTTAATTTATTCGATGAGACGATATTAGATTATAACGATGAACAGGTTTCCCAATTTTTACCAGTTTACGGTGCTGTACTTGGGGCTTCCCTTGTATTCACATCTTTAAAAGTGATATCACCATAATATCACAACAGCATGTAGGCTCAGTTTAGATAATTAATGGTCAGAATCACTGCTGATCAGCAAAGCAAATTGACCTGACTGAAGTGAAGAGTCGAAGGTTTTACAAATTTATTCCACAGGTGGATGATCACGACGGGGAAATAGTTGTTTATAGACAAGACAATTAACGAAGAGAAAGAAGGATATCACTTCTGAACAAAATAGTATGACAATAGCTTATTTGGATAATTAATTCCAAAAATAACTTGATTAATTTTTTGGATCAGTCTACATTATTTTGATCATGCCACGGGAGGAAAAAATGACAGTCTAGTGAACTTGGCGGAAATACGAAAATCCGGCGGACCTTGTTCTATCGCACCTCCGTGTGACAACAAAATGCCAAGGTCTCACACCCAGAAGACATCTAGATTGTAAATGTACAATGCACCATACATAAAATGTATCAATCAAACAATACACATACAGCGTCTCCGTTCAACCTCAGCAATTCAGGTGTTGTCATTCTCCAATGATTCATCCAACATATCGCTTTTCCTTAGGTCACTCATTATGAAGCTTTTCATGTGAAAGATCGTATTCAAGACCTTTTGTCAGCTGTTTGCTGTCTAATCATCCATACTGTATCTATCTCTTTTGGAATAGTCATAGCGTTGCCACATATTAAAACACACTGTGATTCACAGTGTGAAACACAGTGTGTTATCTCACACTATGGTTACCTGCGAAATTGGACGTAGGGTAATGCTGTGTTATTATCACACTGTGGAAAATCTCAGTATTTCATACTGAGGCATATAGTATGTCATAGTGAGGCATCCCATACTGTGTTATCTTCCACAGTGTCTCATACTGTGTTATCTACCACAGTCTTTCACTCTGTGTTAGCAAACACAGTCAAAAAAAAATCTAAGACAATCAATAGCCATAATAAAATGTATCATAATTTACCCAACAGGCGAGTGATGAATTTCAGGACAACATGTTCCCTCCTATATAACCTGTCCTTCTCGTAATAGTAACCTCAAGCAACTTATACGGCCTATTACCATTGTAGTCCTAAATAAATCTATAACAGTCATCCCATTCCTACTTAGACATCGGGTGTATCAATATATCATATGCCATCTATTCGTAATGCATTAAGGCATGGTTCTCAAATAGACAATACTTTACTATCAAGAAATGAAGTTACACTTTCATAACAAAATTTATAACATTTGGAATATTATAACATTATTAGACAATCTTTGATAAAGTTCAAAGTAAAGACTTATCATAAATACCCTGAAATTAGAAGTATTTATTAGGAATTTTCTAACATTTTGATTGCATTTAATGAATATTTATGAGCTTTATGACATTTTGTGCCATAGTGTTACCACAGGAGCACCACAGGATACTATAGGAACCACAGAAATACCACACGCGAAGTGTCACATACTGTACCTCATCACTCCCACTTAATAGGTTAAATACTGTTTAAATTCATTGTTATAATCATGCTGCAACATATGTGACACGTTCAGTGGTTAGTTTGTGGTAAACTGTAGTTCATGATGAGTCACTGTGTGACTTTTGGGTGACAAACCACATAATCTAGAATTTCGCACTGTGTCAATTCGGTGGACATAATATTCCCACATACTGCAATGTGTCACACAATTCGGTTGTGTGTGTGTGTGTGTTGCAAGCGCTGTAGCAACTGTGATTACTATGTGACTTTCGGTGAAGAACATCATACACTAGAATTCCACACTGTGGCAACTCTGTTGGCACACAAATTTTACATACAGTATGTGACTCACTGTGGTTATTATATGGTAAGCTGTGGTAACTGTGATTTCTATCAGATTTAGCATGTGGTAAGTCACATAGTTTAAAAACACACTGTGCTCTTACGTGAACACATCTTTCCTACAGAATGAAATATGAAACACACTGTGACTATCATGTGGTAGCTGTAGTAACTCTATACTACTATCTGGCTATATAGGAGATAAACCACATAGTATATCGTTTCACACTGTGACATCACTGTGGGGGCGTTATTCCCATAGAATGCAATATGTGACACACTGTGACTATCATGTGGTAACTGCATGTCACATATGATAAGTATGTGCTTAACCACGTAGTCTGAAAATTCATACTATGACAACTCTATGAACACACCATGCCCACATACTGCAGCATATGACACACTGTTACCATTATGTGGTAAGCTGTGGTAACTGTGTATATCTATGTAAGTTATAAGTGGTGAACCACGTAGTTTTCAATTTGAGACTGTGGCAACACTGTGAACACAATGTATTCACACATTTTACACATCGTTAACTATGTGAACACAGTGTGGTAGTACTGTGTTTGTTCCATAAGTTCATGGCTCACGTTCTCTTCGATATTTCATCTGCTTGTCGACAAGGTCCTCTCAATCTAGTTGCACATCACTGTCAAGTGTCCATAATTTGCACAGGAATATTTGATTAGTGAGGGGCAAAAGTTATGAAACTTCTTTTCTCAAGTTGTAGCAGTTGGGCAGAAATCAAGCTGTGGCGCCTTCAGTTAGGAGTCTATTGAAGTAATGATTAAATGTAAGCACAAGGTGCAAAGTTCATTTCTAAGACGTAGCATTTTTTTTTTGTATTATTGTTCCCCTGCATTAGAACGAAAACACCATGGCGGAAGAAATCACAGTACAAACTGGACGTCAAGCTATTACGATCATTTCTGATAAATCCTTTAAGGGAGAAGATTAAAGTCAACATCATTTCATACTTGTGTGTTTGGAACACCGAGTTACAAATTGCTAATATTTCAAATGCATTTATCACTTCGGAATTAGCCCTATTCAATTACTGAATTCTCATTTTCGAGTAAATGGCAGAGATAAACAGTTCTATATAATAACTGTAAGTCTTGAAATGAAACCACAACCAAAATAAGATACTCCGTCCCTACGAAGGACCAACTTTTCGAAACTATCGTCCAGTGATAGATATTTAAGAATAGTTTGTTGTTTTTTTTTAATAATGATCATCCAGGGGGGGGGGGGAATTTCATGAAACATTTTGTCCGACAAAGTTGTCAGACAAATTTGCTCTCAGCCAATCAGATGTAAGGATTTCAGTAGCTTGTAACAGTTTGTCAGAAAAATATCCGACCAAAACGCTTAATGAAATTCCCCCAGCTCATACCGCTCAATTTTTTCTTTTTTTTAACGGAAACAAGGTATTCCGTTACGTCATTTTAATGTTTCTTTCACGATTTTTTCTTAACGAGTTGGAATTATCTTCCTTTTTTTGTGATGCGCGTTTGTTTCAGGCTCTGGCTGTGTACACGCAGGTAACGTTATTTTTTTTTCTGTGTATGTGTGTGTGTTACTTGCGTTACATGTGTGTTACTTGCGTTACATGTTGGGTGTGTGTGTGTGTCTGTGTGTGTGTCTGTGTGTGTGTGTTATTTCAAGTATGCCTAACTGATTACATTAAAATTATGTTGAATAATGTATGTACAATTGTATGTGCTTGGTCTGAGAGATAAGAAAAAGAAAAACAGTTGACTCACTTCTCTTCTCACTGAGCCAACACCCTAAATCCTACACATATTCGTTGAAATAATATAACCACACACACGCACACACACACACTCACACATACATTCATATAACTTAATGCACACCCGTGCAACAACACGATCAAGTACATCCACATCAGATCTACGTAGCCACACTCAAACTCTTACGCACACGTACAAATGTGAAAACAGAAAATGATACCGGTCACTTGTGGTTAAGCGCCGGGTTACTAAGCAAGTCGGCGAACAGACGTCAATCTGTATTCGATACAATATAGATAAATGCATGTATGCATATGATTTATATACATGAGGAGTTTGTTCGCAAAAACCGATAAGTCCATTTTTTTTAAGATTTTGAATTACGGTCTATGTCATAAAGTACAAAATAATACATTTTATATGATGTATTAGTCACTACATATACAGGTACATTTTTGAAGTTATGGTCAAAAGAAACATTCATTTTATAATTCTCTTTATTTTTCTTGACCTTTAATCGCAAATATCTCCATTTGGCAAATATGGACTTATCGGTTCTTGCGAACAAAAACTCTAAGTATTTGTAAGCTCTTTGGGAAGTCAATAATGTGCTCAGACACGATACATGATTCTTTATGCGTTTTATTGAGCTCAATAGATTAGTGCCCTTTTTAGTAGGTACATGCAAGCACAACATGTGCGCACAATCTTGAGAAGTACAGTTTCCCGCCCTATGAGGAAACGGAAATTAAACGTCTAACCATATCTAAACGGTTTATTGCCACTTGGTCTATTCCCACTTGGTCTAATCACCAGTTGGGCTAACACCATTCGGGCTAAGCCCATTTGGTCCACTTCTCACTTGGTCTGCTTGCCACATGGTCTAATAACCAGTTGGTCCACTGACCACCAGGGCTAATTGTCACTTTGTCTAATTCCCATTTCGTCTAATTGCCACTTGGTTTAATGTATTTTTTTGCCACTAGGTCCAATTGCACTTGGTCTAATATCAGTTCGTCTAATGTTCAGTTGGTCTAACACCATTTGGTCTCTTGCCAGTTGGTAATTTCCCAGTTGGTCTAATAACCAGTTGGTCTAATATCCACTTGGGCTAATTCTCACTTGGTTTATTTTACACTTAGTCTATTTTCATTTAGTCTAATAGCCACTTGGTCTAATTGCCAGTTCGTCTAATCATCATTTGGTCTAATTCCCACTTTGGCTAATGACCAGTTGGTCTAATGACCAGTTGGGCTACCACAGACTCTAGGCTACTGAGTCTAGGTGTCGATTAATATGGTAATTAAGTTGGCTCAAACACAGATTTAAATTTTAAGGGCAATATTGCGTAAGAAGGTGGAATGGTTAATCATCTTTTTTCGTGAAAGGGTCCGGGTGAAAGCCCACAATTTAAATGCGTGTATTAATTGGCCTTGAATTACTTACTTTTATTCATTCATTTTTTTTTTTTAATGTTTAGTAGTAGCCCTGCAGCAAATCTTTACTGAGGAGTGAGGGGAGGGGGATGATCAGCGATAGTCACCATCACCACAATAACAAGCGCATAACTGAACCGGCGGAGCCTTGGGGGGGGGGGGGGGGGGAGAAAAACTTGGTGCCGCCCGCCCCCCCCCCCCCCCACACACACACTCACACTTTACAGGGATCGAATGTCCCACTCTTTTGCATGAAATGTAAAGTGGGAGGAAAGTGGCAGCAAAAATATGAAATATGAAATATGTTTTGTTTTGTTTTTTTTTTTTTTTTTGCTTGTCAGATGACTTTCGGTGGAAAATCAGACCTTAAAAGTATGAAGACCTTTTTTTGTTTTTGAAATGTCTGTGCGAGGGAGCGGAGCAACCGAGCGGGGGTAGATTTTGGGAGAGGGGTATCCCCCCACACGAGGAAGATTTTGCATTTCCAGACCTGAAATTCAGCGATCTGGTGCACACTATTGGTGAAATTTTGGATTTTTTTCCTGAAAAAAAATAAGTAAGAAAATGAAATATTAATATATCATTGAATGACTTAATTTATCATTGAATGACTAAATCGTGGTATTTCAGCTCTTGCTCCGCCTGTGTGACATTACTGTGAAGGCCTACTAATCAGTGGGGCCTATCACCGGCGTAGCAAGGATTTGATCTTAGGGGGAGCGGTTATATGCGAGGGAGCGAAGCAAGCGATGGGGGGGGGGGAGGTGTGGGAGGGGGATTCCCCCTCCCAAGGTGAGAACTTTTTGCATTTTGATGTTGTAAATGGTGCAATTTGATGTATTTTTTGCGTGTTTTATCGACTTCAAACAATCCCCCATGTTTAAGGTAGCAGCACATTTTGATGTAGGTTATTAGCGAACATTTTGCCTATAAAATTGTGTCATCTGAATAAATGTTTTGTATTAATTATGTTACACTGAACATCATAAACGCGACCGAGCCCGAGCGAGCGGAGGGAGCGAGAGGTGGGGGTTGGAGGGAGATGTCCCCCCTCCCACGGTGAGAATTTTTTGCATTTTGATGATGAACATGGTGCAATTTGATGCATGTTTTTGCGCGTATTGTCGACTTGAAACGGTCCCACTTGTTTGAGGTAGCAATATAACTGACAATTCCGGTTTCCTTTTTATTGGGACGCACTGTATATTTACGCCTGTGGTTCCGTCGAAAACAATTTATAAAGCGCAATTATTTGGATGCTCTGAAATACAAGTTTTATAGACAGATTTTTTTTTAAAATCCCTGGTGTGGGAGGGCTCCCGCACCCTCCCCCCGCTCAAGTCTGCAATGATCAGTCTTGTATTAGGTTTCTGTATCACAAGATGGCTGTATTAAAGATAAAAACACACGCATGTGTGTATATCATAGAGTTGTATGATATATAACGGTTGTTAACACTTCCTTTTTTAAATCCATGGTTCATGTTTCTTATTTTAGACCAAGTGGCATTAGACTAAGTGAGAATTAGACGAAATGGAAATTAGACCAAGTGAAGATTTGCCCAAGTGTTAATTAGACTAAGTGGTAATTAGACCAAATGACAATTAGACGAAATGGAAATTGGACTAAGTGATATGTAGACCAAGTGGTAATAGCCGAAATGGGTGTAGCCCAAATGAATATTAGACTAAATGGCATGTAGACGAAGTGAATATTACACCATGTGGAAATTAGACGAAGTGGAAATTAGACGTAGTGGCAATTAGCCGGAGTGGAAATTAGACCAAGTGGTGTTAGACTAACTGAGAATTAGACTAAGTGGTATTAGCCGAACTGGATATTAGACCAAGTGGAAATTAGACGAAATGGTAAATAGACGAAGTGGTTGTAGCCGAATAGGGTTTATCCCGAATGGTGTTAGCCCACCTGGTTATGAGACCAAGTGGTAATAGCCCAAATGATAATTTACCAATCTAAACACCCTTTACAGTCATTATATAGGTTAATTTTTTTTTCCACGGTTTCATATTCCAGAAGTTTACATCTGACTTAAAATGTGACACAAAACACACACACACACACACACACACACACACACATATTACTTTTTCGAAACTCCATCTACTTTTTGAGTCATTACAATATACAAAACAGTAAAATACATAATATTACAGTCAGTTTATTGTACAGAGGCTAATACATACATTAACACATAAATAGGTGGGTTATGATACGTATAAATAAATATATGAATATATATAACTGCACACTTTAATAGGAATACAGCTTTTCTTCCAGAAGGTAACAACATTATGCCACATAGTGGATACATGTAATGCATGACGTCACACTTGACTTGTTTTCCCGTACTCAAACATTGAGTAATAGAGCCTACATTTCTGTTACAGGCTTCGCAAATTACAATATACAGAGAACTCAAAAAGTAACAAACACACACAGAGATCACGTCCTAATGACACATACAAATGCAGGTTGGAAACTGTCAAAAACTAGAATGATGATTAGATTGAAATTTGAACATTATGTGTTTAAAGAGAAAGAGAACTGATTGATCCATTATGCTAACACAGTAGTAGAAGTGGGTCTTAAGCGTCTAACAGTATCCTCCTAACAAGTTGAAAGGACAAGATCACTTTCCTAGACATGTGGATAAAGTGAATGCAGCAATATTAGAACACATCAGCGAGAGGTTGAGGACAATTTGGACAACCCGTTCAAAAGTTTTGAATTTTTGAAGTTTTTGCTAAGTCACTGCTTGATAAGATTACTGCTTGTGATGTCACATGTATAATTATAACGATGTAAATAAAATATAAAGACAATTCAACATATTTTCACTTTCTCGAATGATATAAGAACGCTTGACTTGCCTCTGTCAAAAGGCAGGGGGAATAATATTACCCTTAACATACATCAGTGACAGATTGAGGAAATGTGCACTTTATTCAAAAAAACTCAAAGTTTTTGTGAAATTCCATTTACATCTTCCTTATATCGATGTATGCTTGTGACATCATACACAGTAGTAGACTTCTTTCTTATCCGGCAGTGACTGCACAGATGATTTAAAAATGCATAACTTTTGAACGGATCGTACGATTTTCCCCAAACTTTCACTAATGTGTTCTAATGATATTGCTGCATTTACTTAATCCACATGTATATAAAGGTGAACTTGTTGTTTAAGAAAAAAATACTATAACACAAGAGATACATTGCAATTTTACATAACAAATCATCTTGAAAAAACAACAACAATCTACAATATAATTTCTACCTCTCGTTTTAATGAAAAAGACAATTAATCATGAACTTCGAATCATCTATCTAACTACCGCTGCAGCTGTAATTGTTTTTAAGTCAAATTAAATTCTACCTTTTCCTTTTCGAATGTAATCGTCGCTAATTTCAGATTTTCTGAATTTCCACTTTCCGTTATAACGTATAAATCAAAAATATTCATCGATTTGCTATGTAATCATCGTCAAAAATGAACGGAGAAAGTCGATCAGCGTCATTTATACAAACAAACTTCTTGCTCATTTACATAAAAGCCTAATTACATAAGTTAATAATAAATAATTTTTAGAAAGAAATATCTTAACAACAATTCAGTTTTAGTTAGAGCTAGATGGCTCTTGTAGAGCACAAGGTGTAAGGCAAGACTGGAGTTTAGCACATCTTACAAGAATACAGTAAAAATATTTGAACAGTCAATACTGAATACATTGGAGCAAGAACTCAAGACATGGATATTTCACCAACAGCTGGCCTCTTATGCTCGCCTCATGCGCATACAGGCACATGACACAGGGACTTGAAGGGTCCTCTGCTCGTACCGGAAGTGGCCATCCACACACTGGGTCTTCTGAAGGACTTTCATGTTGTACATCACAGGTTGACATCGAAGGTTTGGATCCACTTGGTGTGTGTAAGGATCCAGACATGCAGAACACTGGCACTGAGCCATAGTGATCACCATCGGGATACGGTCGGCATCGAAGCATTCCACGTAGGTCCATGGACACGAGCCGTCCTGGTTCACGATCTCCGGACTTCCAGCGTTTGGTTTCGCTCCTACGGGGCAGTTCTGCGGGCTGGAGACGCCATCAAATGGACAGCTCGACGTGTGGGCCAAGCCCATATCACTGGTCGACAGGTTGAAACTTTGTACGGCGAATGCTGCCGCTTTGGGATAGAAAAGATTAGAGTTCAGTTCTCGTCGATGGGAATCAGCTGCGTCTATTGGCAGACATGCCTGAGAGGTGCTTGGGACTGGTGACGATGTGACGGTCTGGATGATAGCTGCTGCTGCTGCCATCGACGTAAAAAGAAGTAGGGTCTGATGAGGCAAAATGATAAGAAATAGGTAAATGCTACGTCCATACGGCCATATGGATAAAATTTTGTCAAAATAATTGCTAATTTCAATGCAGAAAACATGATAAGTGGAAAACAGCTTCAATACTATTCGCATTTCAACTAGTAACGGAGTTTCAATGCAAATAGGTAATCATTTAAATGGAATACTTAATTACGATAAATCTTGTCCTTTTGTTTCTTGATATAGACAAATTACACACGACTTTTGCAGAAATACATTAACCTGCATTAGTTGACAAATGCAAAATAAATTGAATCTAGTACATAGGGTACACCGCGACAAAATTTTCGAGTGTTTGCTAGATGAAAGACGAGCGCAGGCAGTCAACTGAAATACCATGCGGAATTGTAATTGCAACGATACCAACTGTCAATGTCAGGTGTGATGGTAAGATAGTCATAATGGCACGACTCTTCTTGAATGTCAAACTAAAGTGGTGGTAGGACTCACATTCATTCTGAGCGTGGTGTTGAAGTCCTCTTGTTTCTTGCAGTGTAACGTGCTTTTCCAATTGAGCCGTTTTACACGAGTCCTCTCCACGCAGCAAGTTGACGTTGAGGTATCTTCCAGGCAAGAAATGCTCGGTGATGTTCACTGGATGCTCTAGCATACAGGATTAAGATGATGGAGAAAACACCACACTGACCAGTTTTATACCATCAGCTTACCGGATAGAGATTGTGTCACCTTTATGAACACGGAAGGTATCTTTACAGTACTTCCCACTTTTTTCCTGCTATCTTAGACAATCATTTGTGCTGTTTAAACAAAGGCCTATCGTCTGTACAACCTGTTCAAATATGAGACCTCTCCATGGACAAGGGAATTCCCTGGAGATGGCGCTATAATTACATTTTGTACATGAAATTATAGAGCCAGAAATAGCCTTCTTAAATACACTTACTGTTCCACTTAAAAAAAAATAACAAATTGGATATTTTTCTAATGATCTACTCCTTGCCTTGGAACTGACCAAAGTACTATCAAACAAAAATATTCATTGCAAGAATGCTGAATACAAATTCTGAAGTCATTATTTGATGACGCAGATCTCTGGTGAAATTTTTTAGATAGAGAGAATCCCTGACATAATTTAAACAGTTTGTAACTCTAAATGACCTGTCACTCGACAGGGTTATGTTTCTGAAACAACATTTATGAGAGAAACCCAAACTCACGGTTAAAGATACTGATGCAAAAGGGAAATTAAGAGTCCAGGAAAATTTATCAGCGGGAATATTTTCTGTTTTGCAGTAGGAAAACCAAAGCCGTACAAACGGAAGCAAGGCCAATTTGGTTTATACAAAGACGGATATCTTATTGATAACTTATTAATATATCAAGAAAACAAGGAAATATGAGAATCTGACTTTTTGTGGAGAAAAGCATAGTGAATGATGAATAGCAACTAAGATGTGAAGAAGTCGACATAGCCCTCTCCCCCTAGAAAAGGACATGTAAGGTAGAGTCTGGCCCTCCCCCTCTTTCCGGTTTCGCCACCCTTTTTGAGAATTGCTACGCTTGACACACATATTTGACACCTGAAAGGTGTTCGCACTGATAAATTCAAGCATATCAACAGTTTGAACACATTGTGAATCATCAATTCATAGGTGCGAATCATTAATTGACGGTGTGGAACAAAACATTAATAGTGAGTACCCTTTGAAAAACCACACCACAGTGTGAAATAATCTCCAGACTGTTACATTAAAATAGACTTTGTGGACAGTGTGAACGCACTGTGGGACACTACGTTCTTTTCAGTAGGGAAGGACAACGTGTTATCTGCCATCTTTAACCAAGACATCGAAAGGATAATATCGAGTCATATTCAATAGCGACATATCTACTTCACTCTGTTTCTATTCTCTACCGAGAACATGCATATAAACCTTAACATCAAATGAGGTAAATACATCGGCATATCTTCCTTCAATTTCTGACACAAGTTTTCTGATACTATGATCAAGGGAAAGTCGCTGCGATAGAACAATTACTTCTGTAATGTAAAGCCATTACGTGCAAGTCATTTTCCAATGTAAAGAAAAAGGAGAAAAAGCCTCCTTCATTGATCTTAACCTTTTCCACTTTTCAAAAAGAAATAATATTTTGTTTAATATCTTCTTAAAGAAAATAATCTATTGATATGCTTCAGTATAACGTCACTGCAAAAGTGTATAATTGTGCAAATATCTTTTATCTCTATTGCTTGAAATCTTCGGCATTTTGAATTATAACAAAGTTGTTTATTTTGGTATACATCTCACGCCAATATTATTCTGTATTTAGGTGAAAAAGAATGAACATTAACAATTCCGTTGTCTCGTTTATGAGATTGGCCATTTCTAATCATAAAAATTGTTCTTCATTATATCAATATAATGATAATAACAATTTCAAACCAAAACACAAACACGAACAAAATCATATCAATCATTATACTTTATTTTCACGAAATATATTGAGTTGAAATATATTTCTTTAAAGTAGCTTTAAAAGAAAACAGAGATGTTCGTGACTTTAGGGAGTCGGGTAAAGCATTCCATGTATCAGGTCCGTGACGCCTCACTGACCTGTGAGCTATAAGAGATTTTGGATTATGTAGACGAAAATCTGTTGAGCGTCTTGTATTGTACGAATGAATGTAAGCATTGTAATAAAAAAAAAGTTTTGAAAGGACTGTAGTGACAAATTGTGCGTCTACTTAAACATAAATACAGAAGTTTGAAAGTTATGTGTAACATCAATTTAATGGTATTCACTTCCTCTTAAACAAAACCTGATTCAAAACTGTTTGATACAATGAAACAACACTTGCAATAGACGTAAAGCTTTACCAACGAAAATGGCATTTCTTTTAATAACATTAGTATTTCTTCTCTCTACCCCTGTCACTTTCGCGCTTGATATTTTACCAGTTATTTTTTTACCTGACACCAAGTTGGATTGCATGAATACGTGTGCGTTGATGACCTGTACTTTCACATGCATTCCGCACTATTATAAATTACGGATGTTGTGGTAGATTTCCTCTTCGTTTGTTGTATTGTTAAGTATTCTTTGAGTAGACGGAAATGGAACTTCCCTTCTGCGAAATCAAAATTCTGCGGGATTCTCCGAAGTGTCTGATGTCATTGTTACACTGCTGACGTATATTATAGTTGTCCGAAGTCTGAAGTTGTAAGTATATCCATTTCTATTTTGTTAGTAACCCATGTGCTTGCCCTCTGTTTTTTTTTTTTTTTTTGATGCAGTTACTACTCCGTATCTGTTTAAAATTTATCGGTAACGTAGTCTAGAAGGCATACAAAGCCGTATGAAAGTCACTCCGTCATTTGAATTCGTTGGCGTTTTTTTCACCATTCACTTAGCTTTAATTTATTCGATGAGACGATATTAGATCATAACGATGAGCAGGTTTCCCAATTTT
Organism: Diadema antillarum; assembly: GCF_040938485.1. Classification (NCBI taxonomy): domain Eukaryota; kingdom Metazoa; phylum Echinodermata; class Echinoidea; order Diadematoida; family Diadematidae; genus Diadema; species Diadema antillarum. The sequence continues at coordinate 30,295 of NW_027272710.1, forward strand.
TGCGGTGCTGTATTTGGGGCTTCCCTTGTATTCACATCTTTAAAAGTTATATCACTATCACAACACAACAGCATGTAGACTCTGTTTAGATGATTAATGGCCAGGATCACTGCTGATCAGCAAAGCGAATTGACCTGACTGAAGTGAAGAGTCGAAGTTTTTTACAAATATTATATTCGACAGGTGGATGATCACGACGGGGAAATAGTTGTTTGTAAAGAAGGATATCACTTCTGAACATAGATGGGACAATAGCTCATTTGGATCATTAACTCCAAAAATAACTATTGATTACATTTTTGGATCAGTTTACAATATTTTGATCTTGCCACAGGAGGAGAAAATGACAGTCCAGTGAACTTGGCGGAAATACGAAAATCCGGCGGACCTTGTTCTATCGCACCTCCGTGTGAATGATGGCATTCTGCAATACCAGGGCGAGGGAAGGTTCAGATTCGAGATCTCTCTCGCCTATGCATTTTGTACACCGTTTGCAACAAAATGTCAAGGTCTCACACCCAGAAGACATCTAGATTGTAAATGTACAATGCACTATACATAAAATTTATTAATCAAACAATACACATACAGCGTCTCCGTTCAACCTCAGCAATTCAGGTGTTGTCATTCTCCAATGATTCATCCAACATATCGCTTTTCCTTAAGTCACTCCTTATGAAGCTTTTCATGTGAAAAATCGTATTCAAAACCTTTTGTCAGCTGTTTGCTGTCTAATCATCCATACTGTATCTATCTCTTTTGGAATAGTCATAGCGTTGCAACATATTAAACACACATTGTGATTCACAGTGTGAAACACAGTGTTTTATCTCACACTATGGTTTCCTGTGAAATGGGGCGTAGGGTAATACTGTGTTATTGTCACACTGTGGAAAATCACAGGGTGAATACTGTGGTAGGTAACACAGTATGTCAAAGTGAGGCATCCCATACGGTGTTATCTTCCACAGTCTCTCATACTGTGGTATCTACCACAGTCTTTCACTCGGTGTTATCGAACATAGTCGGGAAAAAAATCTGGGACAATCAATAGCCATAATGAAATGTATCATAATTTACCTAATAGGCGAGTATGAATTTCGGTACAAACATTTCCCTACCTTTATAATCTGTCCTTCTCCTAATGTATAACATCAAACAACTCATACGGCCTTCTACCATTGTAGTCCTAAATAGATCTAGAATAGTCTTCCTATTCTTAGTCATCGGGAGTATCAGTATATGTGATAAAAAAACCTAAAATGGCAATAGATCTAAAAACGCTTTCTCCTGGCGAGGAAAGCGCATGATTTAGAAACAAGACACCAAACAGGTTAGTAATCACATTCTTCATCAGCGACCAGGATTCGATGTGATGTAAGATTAAAATCCGTTTCTGAAGCAGACATACACACAAGGATATATGTCTGCTCCTGGTCGGACGGATTTCAAAACTAACCTGCCGGTGATGGAATGCGTCTAGTCTGGTAGTTGCCGTCCTCAGAGGGCTAAACTTCCCAGAGCTGCTAATGCATCCTCACAAGACGCCACAAGTTTCACAAGGCCATTCACAATGAGTGAACTGGAATCTGCAATGAAGTCTATGAAAAACAACAAGGCTGCAGGTCTTGATGATGTCCTAGTGGAACAGATCAAACACTTCGGGCCAGGTGCACGCAGATGGCTTCTTGATATGGTCAACGAATGTGTTAAGTCCAACAAGATCCCAAAGATGTGGAGGAAAGCAAAAGTCATTGCTCTACTGAAACCTGGTAAAGACCCTGCCATCCCTAAGAGCTATAGGCCGATATCCCTACTCTGCCACATGTACAAGCTGTTTGAACGCCTCCATTAACTCCTGAACCGCATAGCATTGTTCGTTGATGATCACCTTATTCCGGAGCAGGCGGGTTTCAGACCGGGAAAATCATGTACAGGACAACTACTGAACCTCACGCAGTACATCGAGGATGGTTTTGAGAACAGAAAAATCACTGGTGCTGCCTTTGTCGATCTTTCTGCAGCATACGACACAGTCAATCACCGTATCCTTGCCAAGAAACTGTATGAGATGACCTCAGATGTTAGACTCACAAAGTTGATCTGCAACATGCTATCAAACCGCAGATTCTTCGTAGACCTCGGTGGTAGAAAGAGTAGATGGAGGACACAGAAGAACGGACTTCCTTAAGGGAGTGTGCTTGCCCCTTTGTTGTTTAACATCTACACAAACGATCAACCTACTCAACCAGACACTAGACGCTTCCTCTATGCTGATGACCTTTGCATTGCATCTCAAAAGGACACCTTCGAAGAAGTAGAGGACTCCCTCTCCAGTGCACTGGACTTACTCATTCCCTACTATGCCAACAACCATCTAAGAGCTAACCCAGACAAAACACAAATCAGTGTGTTTCATCTTAAGAATAGGGAAGCCAGCCGTCAACTACGGATTAGTTGGTATGGGAAACGCCTGCAACATGTATCCAAGCCAGTCTACCTGGGGGTGACACTTGACAGGTCCCTCACTTTCAAGGATCACATCATTAAGAACAAGGCAAAGGTGGCATCAAGGAAAAGTATCCTCCGAAAGCTCACTTATACGAAGTGGGGTGCTGATGCGAAGACGGTACGTACAACAGCACTGGCTTTATGCTACCCTACAGCTGAGTATGCGTCACCTGTCTGGAGTAGATCAGCTCATGCCACTAAGATTGACACTGTTCTAAACTCTTCATGTCGTGCTATTACTGGTTGCCTAAAGCCCACAAAGGTTGAAGACCTCTACCTACTGAGTGGGATTGCTCCTCCAAGCATCCGTAGGACCGTTGCATCCCAGAAGGAAAAGCTGAAGCAAGAAAATGACCCTCGCCACCCTCTCTTCAATCATGATCATTCAAGAAAGAGGCTAAAATCCAGGCGCAGCTTCATGCATTCTGTAAAGGCCCTGAACAAAAGCCCTGACAAGCAGCGTGTATCCATGTGGATTGAACGTCTTACCCATACACCGCATACAGTGTCTACTACCGGCCCTAAGGAAACTACACCATCAGGTGCCAGTGAGGCATGGCCTTTCTGGTCCTGCTGCAATCGCCTAAGAAGTGCTGTCGGCCGCTGCAAATCTAACCTAGCAAAGTGGGGGTATAGTGAGAATGATGACACCACCTGCCTGTGTGGAGAGGAGCAGACTATGCAACATCTCCTGGTCTGTCCACTTCTACCAGAGCCTTGCACACAGGAGGATCTGGCAGCTCTAACGCCCTGTGCCAGGCAGTGCATCCAACATTGGACTGGACGAATCTAACGTTCCTTTCTGCGTAGTGACTCGAGAAGAAGAAGAAGAGGTTGGTGCCACAGTGCATGGTAACCGCGCAGTGTGTCTGTGCGCGTTAGGCGTAGCAACGACGCATCCATGGACTGGTTCCCTCCATGAAGAGCCAAAGATGAAAGGATGAATTCAGTGTTAAAAAAAAAAACATGACAAAATGAATCCCTGATAGCTTTTCAATGGACTTACATTGCCAATGTCATTGCTCCGATTTACTATCACGAAGATAAACGGTTCAGAGACCCACCTCATCTCGTCTTTCACTGACGCAACCTCACACCTCCGGCCCCAAAGAGACATCCCAGCCAGTAGTTGTGCCTTGTCAGTGATGGAATACTGTATCAGACTTTCCTGATAGTCAACGGTCTTTCCCGTAGTCAATCAGACTTTTCCTGATAGTCAATCAGACTTTACCTGATAGTCAACCAGCCTTTCCTGGTAGTCACTGATCAAAAACGAACAGAAGTGAATGTGATAAAAAACCTAAAATGGCAATAGATCTAAAAACGCTTTATCCTGGCGAGGAAAGCGCATGATTTAGAAACATGATTTAGAATATACATACATATATATATATATATATATATATATATACTTATCGGTGTTTGCAAATAAACTCTTCATATATATATATATATATATATATATTTATTTATATCAAGAGTTTATTTGCAAAAAAAGTATATATATATATGTATGTAAAGTCCATTTTTGAAGATTTTGAAGTACGGTCTCTGTCATAAAGTACAAAATAATACCTTTTTAAATGATATATTGTTCATACATATAAAGATATATTTTTGAAGTTATGGTCAAAAGAAGCAAAATTTTTCTTATTATTCTCTTTGTTTTTCTTGATCTTTAATCACAAATATCTCCACTTGGCAAATATGGACTTATCGGTTTTTGCGAACAAACTCTTCAATATGATAATATACATGTATAGACCATCTATTCGTAATGCATTAAGGTATGGTTACTAACTTGACAATACTTTACCATCAACATATGAAATTACATTTTCATAACAAAATCTATGACATTGGGAATATTATGATATTATTAGACAATGTATGATAAAGTTCAAAGTAAATCGCATCATAAATACTCTGAAATTAAAAGTCTTTTATGTATTTTCTTAAATTTTGATTGCTTTTAATGAGTATTCATAACCTGTGTAAAGATTTGTGATACAGTGTTACCACAAGAGTACCACAGGAATACCATAGGAATACCACAGAAATACCACATGAAGTATCACATACTGTACCTCAGCACTCCAACTAAATGGGTAATACTGCAGGAGCATATGTCAGGTTAAATACTGTTTAAATCAATTGTTATGATTCACAGCATTACTTATTTATCAATTACATTTTGGAATATGTGTGTAGTATGTTAGTTTGTTAGTTTATTCCAGTAGGACCTACTGCTGTGTGTTACTCATGTGAGGTACTGCTGTGTGGCATATTGTATTGTCTTGTGATAGTCCTGCGATACTGTGATTAGTTTGTGACTTTTGGGGAAGAACCACATAGACTAGAATTCCACACTGTGGCAACTCTGTGGGCACACAAAATTTCACAAATTACAGTATGTGACACACGTTGGCCAATGGTAAGCTGTGGTAACTGTGATTTCTTTCAGATTTAGCATGTGGTAAGTCACATAGTTTTAAATACACAATATTTGTGTATAAGTGAACACATCTTTCCCACAGACTATGTAACACACTGTGGCTATTGTGTGATAGCTGTGGTAACTGTATACCTCTATGTGGCTAGTAGGAGATAAACCACATAGTTTATCGTTTCACACTGTGACATCTCTGTGGAGGCACTATTCCCATAGACTGCAATATGTGACACACTGTGACTATTATGAGTTAACTGCATGTCACCATATGATAAGTATGTGGTTTACCACATAGTCGGAAAATTCAAACTATGACAACTCTTTGAACACACCATGCCCACATACTATACCATAGTACACACTGTGACCATTACGTGGTAAGCTGTGGTAACTGTATGACTACGTGAGTTGTATGTGGTGAACCACATAGTTGGTAATTTCACACTGTGTCAAAACTGTGAACACACTATATTCACACATTTTACACATAGTTAAATATGTGAATACATTGACAGTGGTAACACTGTGTTTGTTCCATAAGGGCATGGCTCATGTTCTCTTCGATATTTCAACTGCTCGTCGACAAGGTCCTCTAAATCTAGTTACCCATCACTGCCAGGTGTCCATAATTTGCACAGGCCTATTTGATTAGCGAGGAACAAAAGTTATGAAACGTCTTCTCTCAAATATTATTGTTTCAGCTCAGCAGAAATCTACTTCTGGCGCCTCCGGTTAGGAGTCTTAGATATAATACCGCCCCCTCCCGAAAGAAGAGTATAAGGACATCAATGAAAACTAAGAAACGTACGTTGTAAGGTACAAAGTTGAGCAGTTGTGAAGAAATCTTGAAAAAAAATCAGTAGAGCTAAAATCTTCCTGTGGCGCCTCCTGTTAGTAGTCTATTAAATTAATATTTGAATATAAGGGCAAGGTACACAGTTCACTTGTAAGACGTAGCAGTTTCTTATTATTATGCCCCTGCATTAGAACGAAAACACCTTGACAGAAGAAATTACAGTACACACTGGACGTCAAGCTGTTACGATCATTTTTGATAAATCCCCCAAGGGAGAAGATTCAAGTCAACATTATTTCATACTTGTGTGTTTAGAACTCCGAGTTACAAATCGCGAATATTTCAAATCTTGGATCGAATGCATTCTTCACTTTAATTCTCATATTCGGGTAAATGGTATAGATAAACAATGATTATAATACCTGTAAATCTTGAAATGAATTCACAACCCAAATTAAAAACTCCGTCCCTACGTAGGACCAACTTTTTTAAACTTTTGTCAAGTGATATCTAGAAATTGTTTTCAAATAATCATTTACCTCAAACCGCTCATTTTTTAAATGAAAACACGGTATTCTATTACGTCATTATATTGTTTCTTTCACGATTTCTTCTTAACGAGTAGAAATTTTCTTCCTTTTTTGTGATGCGTGCTTGTTTCTGGCTCTGGCTGTGTATACGCACGTTACGTTTGTGTGTGTGTGTGTGTGTGTTACTTGCGTTACATGTGTATGTTGTTTGGGTGTGTGTGTGTTTGTGTTTGTGTTATTTCAAGTAGGCCTACATGATTACATCAAAATTATGTTGAATGATGTATGTATCTACTCGGTCTGAGAGATAAGACCGAGTTGACCGATGTTGACTCACTTCTCTTCTCACTGAGCACACACCCTAAATCTTACACATATTCACTGAAATGATATATCCACATACACACACACACACACACACACACACACACACACACACATACATACAACCAACTAATGAACACCCTTGCAACCATACGATCAAGCACATCCACATCAGATCTACATAGCCACACTCAAACTCTTACGCACGTACAAATGTGGAAACAGAAAATGATACCGGTCTCTTGTGATTAAGCGTCGGGGGTTACTAAGCAAGTAGAGGAACAGACGCCAAACGTCAATCTGTATTCGATACAATATAAATGTATGCATGTATGTATGTAATATATATATGATATATATATATATATATATATATATATATATATATATATATATATATATATATATATACATATATATATCATTATGTCATTTAAGTATTTGTAAACTCTTTGGGAAGTCAATAATGTGCTCAGACACGATACATTATATTTTATTTGTTTATTGTGTTCAATAGATAAGTGCCCTTTGTAGTAGGTGCATGCATGCACAGCATGTACGCAGAATATACTTGAGAGGTGCAGCTTCTCACCCTATGAGGAAACGGAAATTAAACATCTAACCATGTCTAAACACTCCTTACTATGATTATCCTGGTTAAATGTTTTTTAACGGTTTGGTATAATATAGAAGTATGCATCAGACTTAAAATGCGACAAAAATCCACATTACTCTTTCGAAACCTTATAGTATACATAACAGTTAAATAAATAACATTACAGTCAGTTCATTGCACAGAGGCTAATAAATATAATGTATAAATGAACAAATAAATAGGTCAGTTATAATACGTATAAATAAATACATGAATATATAACTGCACACTTAGGAATACAGCTTTTCTTCGAGAAGGTAACAACATTATGCCACATAGTGGATACTTGTAATGCATGACGTCAAACTTGATTTTTACCGTACTCAAACATTGAGTAATACAGCCTACAACTTGTATATTTCATTTACAGGCTTCGCGAATTACGATATACACAGAACTAAAAAAGTAACAAACACACACAGAGATTACATCCTCGTGATATATCAAAGAAATGCGAGTTAGAAATTGTCAGAGGCTGGAATGATGATTAGATTTGAATGTGTACATTATGTGTTTAAAAAATAGAGAGAAATGATTGATCCATATGTGAGGGTACACAGTAGTAGAATTGGGTTTAAGCGTCTTACAGTATTCCTAACAAGTTGAAATGACAAGTTCACCTTCATAGACATGTGGATGGAGTGAATGCAGCAATATTAGTAAACAACATCAGTGAGAGTTTGAGGAAAATTGGACAATCCGTTCAAAAGTTGTGAATTTTTGGAGTTTTTGCTCAGTCGCTACTTAATGAGACGACTACTATAGCTCGTGATTTAACTTGTGTACAACGAAATAAAGAAAACATAAAGAAAAGTCAACATATTTTAACTTTTTTCGCATGATATTAGAACGCTTGTCTTGCCTCTTTCAGAAGGCAGGGGGAATAATATTAGCCTTAACATACTTCAGTGACAGGTTGAGGAAATGTGCACTTTATACCCCCCCCCCCCTCCCAAAAAAAAAAAAAAGTGAAATGTGATATCAGGCACCTAAGTAGTCTTCTCATCCAGCAGTGACTGCACAGATAATTTAAAAATGCACAACTTTTGAACAGATTATACGATTTTTCCAAACTTTCACTAATGTGTTCTAATGATATTGCTGCATTTATTTCATCCATGTGTATAGGAAGGTGAACTTGTCCTTTAAGAAAAATACTATTACACAGGAGATACATTGCAATTTTACATTACATACCATCTTAAAAAAAAAACTACAGAATAATTTCTACCTCTCGTCTTAATGAAAATCATGAACTTCGACTCATCTATCTCACTACAGCAGCGGCTGTAGTTGTTATTAAATCAACTTAAATTCTACCTTTTCCTTTTCGAATGTAATCGTCACTAATTTCTGATTTTCCGAATTTCCATTCTTCCGCTATAACGTATAAATCAATAATATCTATCAATTTTCTTTGAAATCATCGTCAAAACTGAACAGAGAAAGTCGATAAGCGTCATTTATACAACAAGACGTCTTATCCATTTATATAAAGGGCTAATTACATCAGTAATCAAAAATAAGATAACAAATATTCTTAAGAGAAGAAATATCTTAACAACAATTCAGTTTTAGTAAGAGCTAGATGGCTCTTGTGGATGACAATGTGTAAGGCAAGACAGGAGTTTAGCACATCTTACAAGAATAAGTAAAAATATTTGAACAGTCAATACTGAATACATTGGAGCAAGAACTCAAGACATGGATATTTCACCAACAGCTGGCCTCTTATGCTCGCCTCATGCGCATACAGGCACATGACACGGGGACTTGAAGGGTCTTCTGCTCGTACCGGAAGTGGCCATCCACACACTGGGTCTTCTGCAGGACTTTCATGTTGTACATCACAGGTTGACATCGAAGGTTTGGATCCACTTGGTGTGTGTAAGGATCCAGACATGCCGAACACTGGCACTGGGCCATAGTGATCGCCATTGGAATACGGTCGGCATCGAAGCATTCCACGTAGGTCCATGGACACGAGCCGTCTTGGTTGACAATCTCCGGACTTCCAGGGTTTGGTTTCGCTCCTACGGGGCAGTCCTGCGGGCTGGAGACGCCATCAAACGGACAGCTTGATGTATCGGCCAAGCCCATGTCACTGGTCGACAGGTTGAAACTTTGTACGGCGAATGCTGCCGCTTTAGGATAGAAGAGATTAGAGTTCAGTTCTCGTCGATGGGAATCAGCTGCGTCTATTGGCAGACATGTCTGAGAGGTGCTCGGGACTGGTGACGATGTAACGGTCTGGAAGATGGCTGCTGCCATCGACGTAAGTAGAAGTATGGTCTGATGAAGCAAAACGATAAGAGATTGGTAAATGATACGTCCATACGTCCATATGGATGAAATTATATCAAACTAATTGCTTATCTCAATGCAGAAAATATAATAAGTGGAAAACAAGTTGAATGCTATTCGCATTTCGACTAGTAACGGAGTTTCAATGCAAATGGGGAATCATTTAAATGGAATACGTAATGATGGTAAATCTTGCCCTTCTGATTCTTGTCTTAGACTAATCACACACGGCCTTTGCAAAATTAACCTGAATTAATCGACAAATACATGATAAATTGAATCTAATACATAAAGTTCATGGCGACACAATTTTCGAGTGTTTTTTAAATGAAAGACGAGCGCATGCAGTCAACTGAAATACCACTCGGAATTATTGTAATTGCAACGATACTAACTGTCAAATAATGTCAGGTGTGACGGTAAGATAATCATAATGGCACGACTCTTTTTGAATGTCAAACTAAAGTGGTGGTGGGACTCACATTCATTTTGAGCGTGGTGTTGAAGTCCTCTTGTTTCTTGCAGTATAATGTGCCTTCCCAATTGAGACGTTTACGAGTCCTCTCTAGTAAGTTGACGTCGAGGTATCTTCCAGGCAAGAAATGCTCGGTGATATTCTGGATTCCCTAGCATACAAGCTTAAGATGACGGAGACAACTCCACACTGACGAGTTTTATACCATGAGCTTGCCGGATGGAGATTATATGATACCTGTACGGACACGGAACATGTCTTCATATACTTCCTAGTTCCTTCCCGCTATCATAGACATCCCGAGACTATTATTTGTGCCGTTTAAGCTAAGGCCTATCGTCTGTATACCCTGGTCAAATATGAAACCTCTCCACAGGCAAGGGAATTCCCAGGAGATGCCGCTTTAATTACATTATGTACATAATACATCCAAAAATAGCCTTCTTAAAAATACACTTACTGTTCCACTTAAATAGAATAACAAATTGGAATTTTCTTTCTAATGATCTAATCCTTTAATATCGTGTAACTGACCAAAGCACTGTTAAACAAAAGTACTCTTTGCAAGAATACTCAAGAAAACTTCGGAAGTCATTATTTGGTGACGCAGATCTCTGATGAAATGTTTTAGATAGAGATAAACCCTGAATTAAACAGATTGTAACTCTAAAGGATCTGTAACTCGACAGAGTTTATGTTCCTGAAACAATATTCATGAGAGAAACTCAAACACACAGGTAAAGATACTGATGCAAACGGGAAATTAAGAGTCCCAGAAAATTTACCAGCGGGAACATTTTCTGTTTTGCAGTGGGAAAAAACCGAAGCCGTACGAACGGAAGCAACGCCAATTTGGCTTATGCAAAGACGGATATCTTAGTGATAACTATATCAAGAAAACAAGGAAATATCAGAATCGGACTTTTTGAGGTGAAATGTATAGTGAATGATAAATAGCAATTATAACATAAAGATGTCGACTAAAATATAAAGATGTTCTCCCCTAGAAAAGGAAATGTAAGGTAGCGTCTGTCCCTCCCCCTCCATCCGGTTTTGCCACCCTTGCTACGCTTTACACACATTATATTTGAGACCTGAAAGGTGTTCGCAACTGCATTCAACACACTGCAACACATGGAAAGAACACAGTGTCCCACAATGTACAACACTATGTGAAACACAGTGTGAAAACATTGTAAACACAGTGTGAAATCTCTTCACACTGATAGATTCGAGCATATCAACAGTATGAACACATGAAGAGTTTGTTTGCAAAAACCGATAAGTCAATATTTGCCAAATGGAGGTATTTGCAATTAAAGGTCAAGAAAAATGAGGAGAATAATACGAAATGTTTTGCTTCTTTTGACCATAACTTCAAAAATATACCTTTATATGTAGTGACCAATGTATCATTTAAAAGGTATTATTTTTACTTTATGACAGAGACCGTACTTCAAAATCTTCAAAAATGGACTTATCGGTTCTTGCGAACAAACTCTTCACATTGTGAATCATCAATTTATAGGTATGAATCATTAATTCACAGTGTAGAACAAAACATTAATAATGAATACCCCTGTGAAAAAAAACACACCACAGTGTGAAATAATCTCCAGACTGTTAAATTCGAGCGTTTTCTCATAGTAGACTTTGTGAACACAGTGTGAACGCACTGTGGGACACTGCGTTCTTTTCAGTAGGGAAGGACAAAGTGTTATCTGCCATCTTCAACCAAACCATCGAAAGGATAATGTCGTGTCATATTTAATAGCGACATATCTACTTCACTCTGTCTCTATTTCTCTACCGAGAACATGCATATAAGCTGAAACATCAAATGAGGTAAATACATCGGTATGTCTTCCTTCAATTTCTGACACAAGTCTTTTTATGCTATGATCTAGGGAAAGTCGCTGCGATAGAACAATTACTCCTGTAATGTAAAGCCATTAAGTGCAAGTCATTTTTTCAATGTAAAGAAAAAGGAGAAAAATCCTCCTTCATTGATCTTGACCTTTTCCACTTTTCAAAAAGAAATATTTTGTTTAATATCTTCTTAAAGAAAATAATCTATTGATATGCTTCAGTATAAAGTCACTGCAAAAGTGTATAGTTGTGCAAATATCGTTTATCTCCATTGCTTGAAATCTTCGGCATTTTTATTAAGCACGCAAGTTGCTTTGAATTATAACCAAGTTGTTTATTTTGGTGTACATCTTACGCCAATGTTATTGTATATAGGTGGAAAAGAATGGGCATTAACAATTCCGTGGTCTCGTTTATGATACCATGGAAAGACTTCATGAATATCTTCTTGACTCCCAGAGCGCCAACTTGAAAAACATGTAACAGACTGCATAGCAGTCAAAGATTGGAAGGACAACAAACCTACTTTTTTTTTTAACAGCTTGTTTTGTCAGCATACCTTGATACAGATCCGAGACATGGACCATGAAAAAGGCCCTGCAGGACCGGCTTGATGACACATACAGCCGACTTTTTATGAGAGTGCATGATATCAGTTGGGGAGAGCACAAAACAAGCAAAGAAATCCATTGAGATATTTAATTTGTTTTTTTTTTTCTCTCTCATCATCCGCTTTTAAAGACATTAATTTCAACATTATGATGTTTCCGGGAAAAAAAAAATATCAATGTTAATTATGTATTACAATCGGTCTTTAAAAAACATATTTTTTATACATAGGATGTTAATAACGGAAGAAAATATGCATTTTAGTTTTTCCCACGTTTTCCAGCATCTATTTCAATTTTTAAAACACTCCAGACTGCCCGCAAAAAACAACAACAGATATTTGTTCCTTTTTTCCTCCCTGTTTTATTCCCCAGAATTAACACTTTATAGATAGTTCAAAATTCAAAATTTACCAAATGAATCAGCTTTCATTGAAGAAAGAGTCTCTGCATTAACCTTCCATTAACCTCTTGTTTTTTGTTTTTTGTTTTTTTTTTTGTTTTTTTTTGGGGGGGGTGTTTTGGGAAAAGACATAATATATATCTATTCATCTTACAGTACAAGAGAACATGTTGGAAGTCTTTCCTGCAACCACAAATATTTCATAAATCTCTGTCACTAAATTTCCAGACAAATGGTTTGTGTTTAACCGATAAAGTATTATAACATAAAGAGATCCCTTTAATGCGTTCTGATTTGTCTGTGTTACTCTTTTCAAAATACTTCCAGTTTACATTCAAATTTTATGATCTTTTCACAATACACCTCTGTCAAGAAGAATTCAATTAAAATGCTTCCCTGACAAACTTTCAATCATGGGCTTTTGCTTTCGTCTTACAGTTATAGTTGGGACTACAAAAGATACACATTTTGGTATCGCAGATTTTATTTCAATTCAAAATATTCAAAAACCTGTTTATTGACTATTCTTTATCATAATCTATGATATCTTCTGTCGACAACAAATTACTTAGCCCAGTACAGATATCACTCAGATGCGTAAAATAATCACTCCATATACCTATCTTCATTCAAACTACGTTTGAGCTTCATAACAAATGTATTTATTATCATACATACCATGAAATCTCCTTACCAAATAGAAAAAAAAAACATTTTATTCATCCCGACAATGTAATAATTGACCACGCGCAAAATAAAATATCGCACAATTTGAATGTCCTTATAAAGGATCTAAGATTTTTTAGGGTGTTTTATTACTTTTTACATCTTTGTTCGGAGACAGTGCCGAATTGAATAATGATTTCTCATACTGAATAATATTGTCGTAGAACACGGTTGTCCCTGTTTCCGTGTAAAGGAATAAATGTCCGATGTAATTTTTTAAAGATTATCCTGCCCATGCAGACAAGGGAGACCTCTGAACTATACTGATTGCATTACACGAGATATTGAGCATGAAATATCCGACTTCCAAATTCTGATGACTGACTGAAATATTTGGCACGGCATAGTGTCTCTATCTCCGATGCGTTCGTCTTAAACAATTACTGATTTAAAACCGTTTGATACAATGCAACAACACTCTATCTAATTATGTTGCAATGAATGTAAAACTTTACCCCAAAAAATATATTTCGTAAAATTGGCATTTCTTTTAATATTATAAGTATTTTGGCCCTCCTGACACTTTCACTCTTGATATTTTACCTGTTATATTTTACCTGACACCAAGTTGGCTTGCATTAATATGTGCGTGTTGATGAAGTGTACTTTCACATGCATTCCGCACTATCATAACATGACGGATGTTGTGGTCGGCTGGTTCTTCCTTTGTTAATGTAGTTTAGTAATCTTTGAGTAGACGGAAATGTTAGTTCCCTTCTGTGAAATCAAAACTATGCGGAATTCTCAGAAGTGTTTGATGTCATTGTTACACCGCTGACGTATATAATTGTCCGAAGTCCGAAGTTGTAAGTATATACCTTTCTATTTTGGTAGTAACCCACGTGCCTGCCCAATAGTTTTCCTTATTTTAATATCGTTAATACTCCTTATCTGTTTAGGATTTATCGGTAACGATAATCTAGAAGACATACAAAGCCATATGAAAGTCACTTCGTTATTTTGCATTCGTTGCTTTTTTTTCGCCATTAATCTAATTTATTCGATGTGACGAAATTTAATCATAATGATGAACAGGTTTCCCAATTTTACGGTGCTGTACTTGGGGCTTCCCTTGTATTTACATCTTTAAAAGTAATATCACCATAATATTACAACAGCATGTAAGCTCAGTTTAGATGATTAATGGTCAGGATCACTGCTGATCAGCAAAGCGAATTGACCTGACTGAAGTGAAGAGTCGAAGTTTTTACAAATTTATTCCACAGGAGGATGATCACGACGGGGAAATAGTTGTTTATAGACAAGACAATTAACGAAGAGAAAGAAGGATATCACTTCTGAACAAAATGATGGGACAATAGCTCTTTTGGATTATTAATTCCAAAAATAACTATTGATTACTTTTTTGGATCAGTCTACATTATTTTGATCTTGCCAAAGGAGGAGAAAATGACAGTCTAGTGAACTTGGAGGAAATACGAAAATCCGGCGGACCTTGTTCCATTGTACCTCCGTGTGACAACAAAATGCCAAGGTCTCACACCCAGAAGACATCTAGATTGTAAATGTACAATGCACTATACACAAAATTTATTAATCAAACAATACACATACAGCGTCTCCGTTCAACCTCAGCAATTCAGGTGTTGTCATTCTCCAATGATTCATCCAACATATCGCTTTTCCTTAGGTCACTCCTTATGAAGCTTTTCATGTGAAAAATCGCATTCAAAACATTTTGTCAGCTGCTTGCTGTCTAATCATCCATACTGTATCTACCTCTTTTGGAATAGTCATAGCGTTGCAACATATTAAACACACACTGTGATTCACAGTGTGAAACACAGTGTGTTATCTCACACTATGGTTTCCTGTGAAATAGGGCGTAGTGTAATACTGTGTTATTATCACACCGTGGAAAATCACAGGGTGAATACTGTGGTAGGTAACACAGTATGTCAAAGTGAGGCATCCCATACTGTGTTATCTTCCAGTCTCTCATACTGTGTTATCTACCACAGTCTTTCACTCTGTGTTAGCAAACACAGTCGAAAAAAATCTAAGACAATCAATAGCCATAATGAAATGTATCATAATTTACCTAACAGGCGAGTGATGAATTTAAGGACAACATGTTCCCTCTTATATAACCTGTCCTTCTCCTAATAGTAACCTCAAGCAACTTATACGGCCTACTACCATTGTAGTCCTAAATAAATCTATAATAGTCATCCTATTCCAACTTAGACATAGGGTGTATCAGTATATATATATATATATATATATATATATATATATAATATGCTATCTATTCGTAATGCATTAAGGCATGGTTCTTAAATAGACAATACTTTACTATCAAGAAATGAAGTTACACTTTCATAACAAAATTTATGACATTTGGAATATTATAACAGTATTAGACAATCTTTGATGAAGTTCAAAATAAAGTCTTATCATAAATACCCTGAAATTAAAAGTTTTTATCAGAAATTTTCTAACATTTTGATTGCATTTGATGAATATTATTGAGCTTTATAACAATTTGTGCCACAGTGTTACCACAGGAGCACCACAGGATACTATAGAAATACCACAGAAATACCACATGAAGTGTCACATACTGTACCTCATCACTCCCACTTAAAAGGCAATGCTGTAGGAGCATAGACTAGGTTAAATACTGTTTAAATTCATTGTTATAATCATGCTGCAACATTATGTCACACGTTCAGTGGTTAGTTTGTGGTAAACTGTAGTTCATGATGAGTCACTGTGTGACTTTTGGGTGACAAACCACATAATCTAGAATTTCACACGGTGTCAATTCGGTGGACATGATATTCCCACATACTGCAATGTGTCACACAATTCGGTTTTGTGTGTGTGTGTGTGTGTGTTTGTGTGTGTGTGTTGCAAGCGCTGTAGCAACTGTGATTACTATGTGACTTTCGGTAAAGAACCTAATACACTAGAATTCCACACTGTTGCAACTCTGTTGGCACACAAATTTTACATGTTAAGCCTACAGTATGTGACTCAATGTGGTTATTATATCGTAAGCTGTGGTAACTGTGATTTCTATCAGATTTAGCATGTGGTAAGTCACATAGTTTAAAAACACACTGTGCTCTTACGTTAACACATCTTTCCTACAGACTGAAATATGAAACACACTGTGACTATCATGTGGTAGCTGTAGCATCTCTATACTACTATCTGGCTATATAGGAGATAAACCACATAGTATATCGTTTCACACTGTGACATCACTGTGGAGGCGTTATTCCCATAGAATGCAATATGTGACACACTGTGACTATCATACTGCATGTCACATATGATAAGTATGTGGTTAACCACGTAGTCTGAAAATTCATACTATGACAACTCTATGAACACACCATGCCCACATACTGCAGCATATGACACACTGTTACCATCATGTGGTAAGCTGTGGTAACTGTGTATATCTATGTGAGTTATAAGTGGTGAACCACGTAGTTTTCAATTTGACACTGTGGCAACACTGTGAACACAATGTATTCACACATTTTGCACATCGTTAACTATGTGAACACAGTGTGGTAGTACTGTGTTTGTTTCATAAGTGTATGGCTCACGTTCTCTTCGATATTTCAACTGCTTGTCGACAAGGTCCTCTCAATCTAGTTGCCCATCACTGTCAAGTGTCCATAATTTGCACAGGAATATTTGATTAGCGAGGGGCAAAAGTTATGAAACTTCTTTTCTCAAGTTGTAGCAGTTGAGCAGAAATCAAGCTGTGGCGCCTTCAGTTAGGAGTCTATTGAAGTAATGATTAAATGTAAGCACAAAGTGTAAAGTTCATTTCTAAGACGTAGCATTTTTTGTATTATTATTCCCCTGCATTAGAACGAAAACACCATGGCGGAAGAAACCACAGTACAAACTGGACGTCAAGGTATTACGATCATTTCTGATAAGGGAGAAGATTTAAGTCAACATTATTTCATACTTGTGTGTTTGGAACACCGACTTACAAATTGCGAATATATCAAAACTTGGATCAAATGCATTCATCACTTCGGAAGTAGCCCTATTCAATTATTAAATTCTCATTTTCGAGTAAATGGCAGAGATAAACAGTACTATATAATAACTGTAAGTCTTGAAATGAAACCACAACCAAAATAAGATACTCCGTCCCTACGAAGGACCAACTTTTCGAAACTTTCGTCCAGTGATATTTGAGAATAGTTTTTTTTTTTTTAAATAATGATCATCCAGGGGGGCATTTCATGAAACATTTTGTCCGACAAAGTTGTCAGACAAATTTGCTCTCAGCCAATCAGATGTAAGGATTTCAGTAGCTTGTAACAGTTTGTCAGAAAAATATCCGACCAAAACGCTTAATGAAATTCCCCCAGCTCATACCGCTCAATTTTTTCTTTTTTTTTAATGGAAACAAGGTATTCTGTTACGTCATTTTAATGTTTCTTTCACGATTTTTTCTTAACGAGTTGGAATTATCTTCCTTTTTTTTTTGTGATGCGCGTTTGTTTCAGGCTCTGGCTGTGTACACGCAGGTAACGTTATTATTCTTTTTTCTGTGAATGTGTGTGTGTTACTTGCGTTACATGTGTGTTACTTGCGTTACATGTTGGGTGTGTGTGTGTCTGTGTGTGTGTCTGTGTGTGTGTGTTATTTCAAGTATGCCTAACTGATTACATTAAAATTATGTTGAATAATGTATGTAAAATTGTATGTGCTTGGTCTGAGAGATAAGAAAAAGAAAAACAGTTGACTCACTTCTCTTCTCACTGAGCCAACACCCTAAATCCTACACATATTCGTTGAAATAATATAACCACACACACTCACACATACATTCATATAACTTAATGCACACCCGTGCAACAACACGATCAAGTACATCCACATCAGATCTACGTAGCCACACTCAAACTCTTACGCACACGTACAAATGTGAAAACAGAAAATGATACCGGTCACTTGTGGTTAAGCGCCGGGTTAATAAGCAAGTCGGCGAACAGACGTCAATCTGTATTCGATACAATATAGATAAACGCATGTATGCATATGATTTATATACATGAGGAGTTTGTTCGCAAAAACCGATAAGTCCTTTTTTTAAGATTTTGAATTACGGTCTATGTCATAAAGTACAAAATAATACATTTTATATGATGTATTAGTCACTACATATACAGGTACATTTTTGAAGTTATGGTCAAAAGAAACATTCTTTTTATAATTCTCTTTATTTTTCTTGACCTTTAATCGCAAATATCTCCATTTGGCAAATATGGACTTATTCGTTTTTGCGAACAAACTCTTCATACATATACATATATATATATATATATATATATATATATATGTCATTTAAGTATTTGTAAACTCTTTGGGAAGTCAATAATGTGCTCAGACACGATACATGATTCTTTATGCGTTTTATTGAGCTCAATAGATTAGTGCCCTTTTTAGTAGGTACATGCAAGCACAACATGTGCGCACAATCTTGAGAAGTACAGTTTCCCGCCCTATGAGGAAACGGAAATTAAACGTCTAAGCATATCTAAACGGTTTATTGCCACTTGGTCTATTTCCACTTGGTCTAATCACCAGTTGGGCTAACACCATTCGGGCTAAGCCCATTTGGTCCACTTCTCACTTGGTCTGCTTGCCACATGGTCTAATAACCAGTTGGTCCACTGACCACCAGGGCTAATTGTCACTTTGTCTAATTCCCATTTCGTCTAATTGCCACTTGGTCTAATGTATTTTTTTGCCACTAGGTCCAATTGCACTTGGTCTAATATCAGTTCGTCTAATGTTCAGTTGGTCTAACACCATTTGGTCTCTTGCCTGTTGGTAATTTCCCAGTTGGTCTAATAACCATTTGGTCTAATATCCACTTGGGCTAATTCTCACTTGGTCTAATTTACACTTAGAATTTACAGAATTTATATTGTTACGAATTTAGTACGTCCTTATCTTTTCCTCGGGCCGGCCATCTTTTCAAGCAATGCTTATAATGGCGGCCCTCTGCATAATCGTTTCTTAACTATAAATGTTATTCTTATCACTGCTGCATAGACATGCATACTGTATATTAAATTTCTTTCATATCGTTGTTTATGCAAGTCAAAAGACTGTGTTAAATTTACTTTACATATGTCCTACGTGTTCATGATTATGTACTTAGTATGTATCTTGGTTTATGCAAGTCAAACGACTTTGCGTTTAATTTACTTTGTATATTTCCTGCATTTTCATGATTATGTAACTTATGTATATTGATTTGCAGAAAATAAAGTATCTATCAAACAAACAAACTTAGTCTATTTTCATTTAGTCTAATAGCCACTTGGTCTAATTGCCAGTTCGTCTAATCATCATTTGGTCTAATTCCCACTTTGGCTAATGACCAGTTGGTCTAATGACCAGTTGGGCTACCACAGACTCTAGGCTACTGAGTCTAGGTGTCGATTAATATGGTAATTAAGTTGGCTCAAACACAGATTTAAATTTTAAGGGCAATATTGCGTAAGAAGGTGGAATGGTTAATCATCTTTTTTTCATGAAAGGGTCCGGGTGAAAGCCCATAATTTAAATGCGTGTATTAATTGGCCTTGAATTACTTACTTTTATTCATTCATTTTTTTTTATGTTTAGTAGTAGCCCTACAGCAAATCTTTACTGAGGAGTGAGGGGAGGGGGATGATCAGCGATAGTCACCATCACCACAATAACAAGCGCATAACTGAACCGGCGGAGCCTTGGGGGGGGGGGGGGGGGGGAAGAAAAACTTGGTGCCGCCCCCCCCCCCCCCACACACACACACACTCTCACACTTTACAGGGATCGAATGTCCCACTCTTTTGCATGAAATGTAAAGTGGGAGGAAAGTGGCAGCAAAAATATGAAATATGTTTTGTTTTGTTTTGTTTTGTTTTTTTGCTTGTCAGATGACTTTCGGTGGAAAATCAGACCTTAAAAGTATGAAGACCTTCTTTTGTTTTTGAAATATCTGTGCGAGGGAGCGGAGCAACCGAGCGGGGGTAGATTTTGGGAGAGGGGTATCCCCCCACACGAGGAAGATTTTGCATTTCCAGACCTGAAATTCAGCGATCTGGTGCACACTATTGGTGAACTTTTGGATTCTTTTCCTGAAAAAAAAATAAGTAAGAAAATGAAATATTAATATATCATTGAATGACTTAATTTATCATTGAATGACTAAATCGTGGTATTTCAGCTCTTGCTCCGCCTGTGTGACATTACTGTGAAGGCCTACTAATCAGTGGGGCCTATCACCGGCGTAGCAAGGATTTGATCTTAGGGGGAGCGGTTAGATGCGAGGGAGCGAAGCAAGCGATGGGGGGGGGGGGGGGGAGGTGTGGGAGGGGAATTCCCCCTCCCAAGGTGAGAACTTTTTGCATTTTGATGTTGTAAATGGTGCAATTTGATGTATTTTTTGCGTGTTTTATCGACTTTAAACAATCCCACATGTTTAAGGTAGCAGCACATTTTGATGTAGGTTATTAGCGAACATTTTGCCTATAAAATTGTGTCATTTGAATAAATGTTTTGTATTAATTATATTACACTGAACATCATAAACGCGACCGAGCCCGAGCGAGCGGAGGGAACGAGAGGTGGGGGTTGGAGGGAGATGTCCCCCCTCCCACGGTGAGAATTTTTTGCATTTTGATGATGAACATGGTGCAATTTGATGCATGTTTTTGCGCGTATTGTCGACTTGAAACGGTCCCACTTGTTTGAGGTAGCAATATAACTGACAATTCCGGTTTCCTTTTTATTGGGACGCACTGTATATCTACGCCTGTGGTTCCGTCGAAAACAATTTAGAAAGCGCAATTATTTGGATGCTCTGAAATACAAGTTTTATAGACAGATTTTTTTTTTAAATCCCTGGTGTGGGAGGGCTCCCGCACCCTCCCCCCGCTCAAGTCTGCAATGATCAGTCTTGTATTAGGTTGCTGTATCACAAGATGGCTGTATTAAAGATAAAAACACACGCATGTGTGTATATCATAGAGTTGTATGATATACATTTGTATAACGGTTGTTAACACTTCCTTTTTTAAATCCATGGTTCATATGTTTCTTATTTTAGACCAAGTGGCATTAGACTAAGTGAGAATTAGACGAAATGGAAATTAGACCAAGAGAAGATTTGCCCAAGTGTTAATTAGACTAAGTGGTAATTAGACCAAATGACAATTAGACGAAATGGAAATTAGACTAAGTGATATGTAGACCAAGTGGTAATAGCCGAAATGGGTGTAGCCCAAATGAATATTAGACTAAATGGCATGTAGACGAAGTGAATATTACACCATGTGGAAATTAGACGTAGTGGAAATTAGACGTAGTGGCAATTAGCCGGAGTGGAAATTAGACCAAGTGGTGTTAGACTAACTGAGAATTAGACTAAGTGGTATTAGCCGAACTGGATATTAGACCAAGTGGAAATTAGACGAAATGGTAAATAGACGAAGTGGTTGTAGCCGAATTGGGTTTAGCCCGAATGGTGTTAGCCCACCTGGTTATGAGACCAAGTGGTAATAGCCCAAATGATAATTTACCAATCTAAACACCCTTGACAGTCATTATATAGGTTAAATGTTTTTTTTTTTTCCACGGTTTCATATTCCAGAAGTTTACATCTGACTTAAAATGTGACACAAAACACACACACACACACACACACACACATATTACTTTTTCGAAACTCCATCTACTTTTTGAGTCATTACAATATACAAAACAGTAAAATACATAATATTACAGTCAGTTTATTGTACAGAGGCTAATACATACATTAACACATAAATAGGTGGGTTATGATACGTATAAATAAATATATGAATATATATAACTGCACACTTTAATAGGAATACAGCTTTTCTTCCAGAAGGTAACAACATTATGCCACATAGTGGATACATGTAATGCATGACGTCACACTTGACTTTTTTTCCCGTACTCAAACATTGAGTAATAGAGCCTACATTTCTGTTACAGGCTTCGCAAATTACAATATACAGAGAACTCAAAAAGTAACACACACACACAGAGATCACGTCCTAATGACACATACAAATGCAGGTTGGAAACTGTCAAAAACTAGAATGATGATTAGATTGAAATTTGAACATTATGTGTTTAAAGAGAAAGAGAACTGATTGATCCATTATGTATACACAGTAGTAGAATTGGGTCTTAAGCGTCTAACAGTATCCTCCTAACAAGATGAAAGGACAAGATCACTTTCCTAGACATGTGGATAAAGTGAATGCAGCAATATTAGAACACATCAGCGAGAGGTTGAGGACAATTTGGACAACCCGTTCAAAAGTTTTGAATTTTTGAAGTTTTTGCTAAGTCACTGCTTGATAAGATTACTGCTTGTGATGTCACATGTATAATTATAACGATGTAAATAAAATATAAAGACAATTCAACATATTTTCACTTTCTCGAATGATATAAGAACGCTTGACTTGCCTCTGTCAGAAGGCAGGGGGAATAATATTACCCTTAATATACATCAGTGACAGATTGAGGAAATGTGCACTTTATTCAAAAAAACTAAAAGTTTTTGTGAAATTCTATTTACATCTTCCTTATATCGATGTATGCTTGTGACATCATACACAGTAGTAGACTTCTTTCTTATCCAGCAGTGACTGCACAGATGATTTAAAAATGCATAACTTTTGAACGGATCGTACGATTTTCCCCAAACTTTCACTAATGTGTTCTAATGATATTGCTGCATTTACTTAATCCACATGTATATAAAGATGAACTTGTTGTTTAAGAAAAATACTATAACACAAGAGATACATTGCAATTTTACATAACAAATCATCTTGAAAAAACAACAACAATCTACAATATAATTTCTACCTCTCGTTTTAATGAAAAAGACAATAAATCATGAACTTCGAATCATCTATCTAACTACCGCTGCAGCTGTAATTGTTTTTAAGTCAAATTAAATTCTACCTTTTCCTTTTCGAATGTAATCGTCACTAATTTCAGATTTTCTGAATTTCCACTTTCCGTTATAACGTATAAATCAAAAATATTCATCGATTTGCTATGTAATCATCGTCAAAAATGAACGGAGAAAGTCGATCAGCGTCATTTATACAAACAAACTTCTTGCTCATTTACATAAAAGCCTAATTACATCAGCTAATAATAAATAATTTTTAGAAAGAAATGTCTTAACAACAATTCAGTTTTAGTTAGAGCTAGATGGCTCTTGTAGAGCACAAGGTGTAAGGCAAGACTGGAGTTTAGCACATCTTACAAGAATACAGTAAAAATATTTGAACAGTCAATACTGAATACATTGGAGCAAGAACTCAAGACATGGATATTTCACCAACAGCTGGCCTCTTATGCTCGCCTCATGCGCATACAGGCACATGACACAGGGACTTGAAGGGTCCTCTGCTCGTACCGGAAGTGGCCATCCACACACTGGGTCTTCTGAAGGACTTTCATGTTGTACATCACAGGTTGACATCGAAGGTTTGGATCCACTTGGTGTGTGTAAGGATCCAGACATGCAGAACACTGGCACTGAGCCATAGTGATCACCATCGGGATACGGTCGGCATCGAAGCATTCCACGTAGGTCCATGGACACGAGCCGTCCTGGTTCACGATCTCCGGACTTCCAGCGTTTGGTTTCGCTCCTACGGGGCAGTTCTGCGGGCTGGAGACGCCATCAAATGGACAGCTCGACGTGTGGGCCAAGCCCATATCACTGGTCGACAGGTTGAAACTTTGTACGGCGAATGCTGCCGCTTTGGGATAGAACAGATTAGAGTTCATTTCTCGTCGATAGGAATCAGCTGCGTCTATTGGCAGACATGCCTGAGAGGTGCTTGGGACTGGTGACGACGTAACGGTCTGGATGATAGCTGCTGCTGCTGCTGCCATCGACGTAAGTAGAAGTAGGGTCTGATGAGGCAAAATGATAAGAGATTGGTAAATGATACGTCCATACGTCCATATGGATAAAATCATATCAAACTAATTGCTAATTTCAATGCAGAAAACATGATAAGTGGAAAACAGCTTGAATACTATTCGCATTTCAACTAGTAACGGAGTTTCAATGCAAATGGGAAATCATTTAAATGGAATATTTAATTACGATAAATATTTTCCTTTTGTTTCTTGATATAGACAAATTACACACGACTTTTGCAGAAATACATTAACCTGCATTAGTTGACAAATGCAAAATAAATTGAATCTAGTACATAGGGTACACCGCGACAAAATTTTCGAGTGTTTGCTAGATGAAAGACGAGCGCAGGCAGTCAACTGAAATACCATGCGGAATTGTAATTGCAACGATCGCAACTGTCAATGTCAGGTGTGC
This sequence comes from Diadema antillarum, assembly GCF_040938485.1. Taxonomy (NCBI): domain Eukaryota; kingdom Metazoa; phylum Echinodermata; class Echinoidea; order Diadematoida; family Diadematidae; genus Diadema; species Diadema antillarum. The sequence goes on from NW_027272710.1 coordinate 55,349, forward strand.
TGGTAAGATAATCATAATGGCACGACTCTTCTTGAATGTCAAACTAAAGTGATGGTAGGACTCACATTCATTTTGAGCGTGGTGTTGAAGTCCTCTTGTTTCTTGCAGTATAACAACGTGCCTTTCCAATTGAGACGTTTACGAGTCCTCTCCACGAAGTAGGTTGACGTCGAGGTATCATCCAGGCAAGAAATGCTCAGTGATATTCTGGATGTTCTAGCATACAGGCTTAATATGATGGAGAAAACCCCACACTGACGAGTTTTATATCATCAGCTTACCGGATGGAGATTATGTCACCTGACACGGAACGTGTCTTCATACTTCCTAGTTCCTTCCCGCACGCTATCATAGACATCCCGAGCTCTAATTTTGCGCTGTTTAAACTAAGACACATCGTCTGTACACCCTGTTCAAATATGAAACTATTCCCAGGGCAAGGGAATTCCCTGGAGATGTTGCCAGAAATAGATTACAATATGTACATATAGATCCAAAAATAGCCTTCTTAAAAGTACACTTATTGTTCCACTTAAAAAAATAGCAAACTGGATTTTTTAATGATCTAATCTTTATCTTGGAACTGACCAAAGTTCTATCTAACAAAAGTACTCATTGCAAGAATACTAAAGAAAACTTCGGAAGTCACTATTTGGTGACACAGATCATGTGATGAAATGTTTTAGATAGAGAGAAGCCCTGAGTTAAACAGTTTGTAACTCTAAAGGATCTGTCACTCGACAGAGTTTATCTTCCTGAAACAACATTTATGAGAGAAACTCAAACACACAGGTAAAGATACTAATGCAAAAGGAAAATTAAGAGTCCCAGAAAATTTACCAGTAGGAGTATTTTTTGTTTTGCAGTGGTAAAAAACCAAAGCCGTACAAACGGAAGCAAGGCCAATTCGGCTTATACAAAGACGGATATCTTACTGATAACTTATTGCTATATCAAGAAAACAAGGAAATATCAGAATCCGACTTTTGGGGGTGAAAAGTATAGTGAATGATAAATGGCAACTAAAATGTAAGTATGTCGACTAAAATGTACAGATGTTCTCCCCCTAGAAAAGGAAAGGAAAGGTAGAGTCTGCCCCTCCCCCTCCTTCCGGTTTCGCCATACTTGCTACGCTTTACACACATATATTTGAGACCTGAAATGTGTTCGCAATTGCATTCAAAATACTGCAAATACCCCTGCTGGAAAGAACACAGTGTCCCACAATGTGAAACACTAAGTGAAACACAGTGTGAAAACATTGTAAACACAGTGTGAAATCTCTTCACACTGATAAATTCGAGCATATCAACAGTATGAACACAATAGTGAATCATCAATTTATAGGTATGAATCATTAATTCACAGTGTGGAACAATACATTGATAATGAATACTCTGTGAAAAACCACACCACAGTGTGAAATAATCTTCAGACTGTTAAACTCCAGCGTTTTCTCATAGTTGACTATGTGAAGACACTGCAACGTTCTTTCCAGCAAGGAAGGGCAAAGTGTTATCTGGCATCTTGAACCAAAACATCGAAAAGAAAATATCTTGTCATATGTAATAGCGACACGTCTACTTCACTCTGTCTCTATTTCTCTTCCTAGAACATGAATTTATAAACTTAAACATCTAATGAGGTAAATACATCGGCATATCTTCCCTCAATTTCTAACACAAGTCTTCTGATGCTATGATCAAGTGAAACAATTACTCCTGTAAATTGATTAAATCCAAGTCATTTGACAATGTAAATAAAAAAGAAAAAAATCCTCATTCATTTATCTTTACCTTTTCCACTTTTCATCTTGTAGAAAAACAATTTGTTGATATGTTTCAGTGTAAAGTCACTGCAAAAGTGTCTAATTGTGGAAATATTTTTTTATCTCTATTGCTTAAAATCGTCGTCATTTTTTAATAAGCCTGGAAGATGTTTTGAAGTATGAGAAAGTTGTTTATTTTGGTGTACATCTTACGCCAATGTGATTGTATTTTTAGGTGGAAAAGAATGGGCATTTCCATGGTCTCGTTTATGAGACCATGGTAAGACTTCATAAACATCTTCATGACTCCCAGAGCGCCAACTTGGAATACATGTAACAGTCACGTTTTCCAGCATCTATGAAAACACTAATTCTCCGGAAAAAAAAACACCAAGCAAACACAAAATCATTAATAGCTGTTCCTTTTGTCCTTCCCTGTTTAATTTTCTCATAATCAACACTTCATAAATACTCCAAAATGCCAAATTTACCATATCACCCATTTTCATTTTCTTAGCTCCAATGATAATAAAAAAAGCATCGACTCTAGAAAACACATTTTACCTATTTCTTAAATTGAAAAAAAAGAACGATTCATCTTACAGTACATAATATGTGACCCTGCACCTCAAAACAAACAAAAAGTCGCCAGACTTGAATTTTTAGTTAAGACCATATTCTGAAAGAGCAGACTTTAAGCTTTAAAATGATGTATAACTCACATCAAATGGATTCTCCTAACCTATCTAGATATTGGAAAGAAAGCACAAACTCAGGAAAAGTGTGAATTGAGAAAAGAGGCTTTGAAGTACAGTGTCTATTCAAGCGCTTAATCTTTACCAAACCGTGCTGGCTGTGCGATGGAAGTTATAAAAAAACAGGAAGTAAACCACCAGAGTAACAACAATGAAGGGATTATCAGATTAAACTGAAATTAAGCATGCCTCATTAACACATTCTGTCCATAATTAACGCCAACTTTCAAAGCAGTAGCACTATCCTTTTAAAAGTTATTAGAGTTGAAAGTGAAGAGTGTGGACAAGGTTTTTCAGAAATGAAAAAGGGATTCTAAAGACACACCTAATCACACTATTCTACCAAAAATGTTCGAGATAAACTGCTAAAAAAAACACACTTTCCTGCCCGTTTTGTGATACCAAATGTTAGCATAATGTAAAAGAAGACCCGCTCTTTCAGAAAATGTGAAAAAGTCAAGTTCGGGTAGGTTGACCCATTTCACTTATTTTCAGTCCTCACGCAAAATCAGTGTGTGCGACTTTATGTTCGTTTTGAGGTGCACGGTCACATATGGATGCTGGATGCCTTTCCTACAATCACAAACATCATATAAATGTGGGTCATTACATTGCCGAACAAACTGTTTTTGTTTAAACTACAGCATATCTTTGAAAAAAAAAAATGCTTTATTCCGTTTTCCTATGTATGTTAATTTTTTAATACTTCCTCCCAAATTACATTCAAATTTGTGATCTTTTCACAATACAATAAACTTTCATATTTCTCTTTCGTGAAAAAAGCAATAAAAAAGTTGCCTTTACAAATTACCCTTGGGCTTTTGCTTTCGCCCAACGGTAATAGTTGGTATCAACAAAACATCAGATGCTTTTATGTTATTGGTAAAACCACATACTTGATATCGCAGATCTTTCATTTAGAATATTAACAAAAAACCTTTCTTCTTCTCCGTCATACCTATGAAATCTTTTGTCAACAACAAATAGCCTAGTTGGGATATCATTCAGATACATAGTATTACTCCATATACCTAACTTCATTCAAACTACCGTTGATCTTCATAACAAATGTTTTATAATACATACCATGAAATTTGCTTATCAATATTGAATAAATACATTATTTTGTTCATCTCATATTCTATAAATGGACCACGCACGAATATCGAGCAATGAAAGGTTTTCAATATTTCTTGATGTTTTTAATAGCCAGCTGTGTAACTTTTTACATGTCTATGCGGAGACAGTGCCTAATTGTATGATTATTCCTCTTACTTTATCTAGTCGTAGAGCACGATTGTCCCTGTTTCCGTGTAAAGGAATAAATATTTGATGTAATTTTGTTGAGACTTTCCCGCAAATTCTGAGGGGCAAGACCTTTGACCTACGCTGGTTGCATTGCACAATATATTGAGCATGAAACATCCGACTTGAAAACTCTTAAGATGGACAGATATGTATGGCACGGCATTGTTTCCCTATCTCAGACGTGTCCGTCAAGCTGTATAATTGATTCAAAACCTTTTGATGTAATGCAAAGACACTCATATCAACTTCTTTTGCAACTAAGGTAGAATTTCATCCCTGATATTATTTTGTAAGATATGCAGTTCTTGTTAAATTGATATTTTTCGCTCTTAATTTTTTTTTTTTTTACCCTGACAATTTTTATACTTTGCCAGTACCATTTTGCCCTTCCACCAAGTTGCCCTGTATGGATATGTGTGTGCTGATGAAATGTACTTTCATATGTATTCCGCACTGTCATAACGTGACGGATGTTGTGGTGGACTGTTTTTTCCTCTGTTATATAGTTTAGTTCTCCTTGAGTAGACGGAAATGTAAGTTCCCATCTGTGAAATCTTAGTACTCTTTGAGTAGACGGAAATGTATGTTCCCATCTGTGAAATCCAAACTATGCGGAATTCTCCGAAGTGTCTGATGTCATTGTTACACGCATATCGTTGTTATTTTATTCCGAAGTTATAAATATATCCCTTTCTATTTGAGAAGTAACCGTATGTGCTTGTACTCTAGTTTTTCTGGTTTCGATGCTGTTACTTCTCCTTGTCTCTTTAGAGTTTATCAGCATTGATAGTCTAGAAGATAATAATAAAAAAAGGTCATATGAAAGTCAGTGTGGTATGCACATTTGTTCGATGTTTTCTACGCTATTTATTCAGGTTTGGTTTATTGGATGTAGCAAAGTCTATTGGACCTAACGAATCTCCATCAAAACAATCACAGGTTTCCTAATGTTCACTTGGAAGCTCCCCTTTTATGCACATTTTCAGAAGTAATCCCACTAAGCAACCAAAACAGTATGTAGATTCAGTGTAGATGATTATCGATCAGGATCCCTGCTGATCGGTACAGCAACAATATCTGATTGGAGTGAACATGAGCGTCAAAATGTGTACAATCTTATTCGACAGGTGTATGATCACGGCGGAGAAATATTTGTTTATCTACAAGACAATTAACGAAGAGAAAGAAGGATGTCGATCTAACGGGACAATAGCTCATTTGGATCATTAACTCCAAAAATAACTATTGATTACTTTTTTGATCAGTCTACATTATTTTGATCTTGCCAGGGGAAGAGAAAATGACAGTCTAGTGAACTTGGCGGAAATACGAAAATCCGGCGGACCTTGTTCTATCGCACCTCCGTGTGAATAATGGCATCCTACAATACCAGGACGAGAGGAGGCTCAAATTCGAGATCTCTTTCACGTATGCATTTTTTTTACACCGTTTGCAACAAAATGTCAAGGTCCCAAAATATCCAGATTGTAAATGTGCACTGCACTGCATATCAATTTCAAATTAAGATGTTGTGATTCTCCAATGCTTCTTCCAACATATCGCTTTTCCTTAGGTTACTTAAGATCCTTAAGAAACTTTGCATGTAAAAGATTGTATTCAAAACCTTTAGTTGTCTAATCACCCACACTGTATGCATGGCTCAGGTTCTCTTCGATGTTTCAACTGATCGTCGACAAGGTCCTCTCATTCTAGTTTATACCCGTCACTGTCAGGCAATGTCAGGTGTCCATAACTTGCACAGACCTATTTGATTAGAGAAGAACGAAAGTTATAACACGGCTTCTCTCAAGTTGTATCGGTTGAGGAGAAATCTAGTTGTGGCGCCTCGGTTAGGAGTCTTTGATATACCCCCCCCCCCCCCTCCCCCGAAAGAAGATTTAAAAGGACTGGAAACTACGAAATGTAAGGTACAAAGTTAAGCAGTTAAGCAGAAATCTAGACAAAAGTCAGTAGAGCAAAGGTCTGCCTGTGGTGACTCCGGTTGGGAGTCTTTTTAAGATATAAGGGCATTGATGGAAACAAAGAAACTCACGGTTAAAATTCATTTGAAAAATGTAGCAGTTTCTTATTATAATACCCCTGCATTAGAGCAAAAATACTCTGACAGAAGAAATCACAGTTCTCGTTGTACGCAAAGCTATTACGATCATTTTCCGATAAGTCCCCTATTTAAAAGGGAGGAAATTAAAATCAACATTATTCTATACTTGTGTGTTTGGAACACCGATTTACAAATCGCGAATATTTCAAAATCTTGGATCAATGCATTCTTCACTTCTGAAGTAACCCTATTCAATTCGTTCATTCTCATTATACCGGTAAATGGCATAGACAAACAGTATAGTACCTGTAAGTCTCGAAATGAAATCACAACCCAAATCAAAAACTCCGTCCCTACGTAAGACCAACTTTTCGAAACTTTCGTCCAGTGATATCTAAAATAGTCTTTAAATGATCATCCAACTCATACTCCTCATTTTTTTTCTTTTAAATGGAAACAACGTATTCTATTATTCAATTCAATTTAATTCAATCATAGTTATGTCCAATCAACGAAAATCAAAACATGGTATAAAGTTTACATGTCATGAAATAATATTGTTCAAACGTTGACATGTAGTATCCGAGATAAATTATATAACAACATACATCTGTATATATACAATAATTACGAGGAACAATACATTTCTACTTCGGGGGCGTGCGGAAAATATATTCAATTATGGAAAATAGTGATCCACTAAAAAGCAAAGCTTGTGGGACGTGGATCGCTAGATAAATAATGAGTAAAATATATATTATTCGAGGGTTTTTATAGCTATCATATTTGATATAGATTATTTAAGTCATTTGTAAAGATTGTAAAAATGCGTAAAGATTAGGCATTTTAATGTTTCTTTCACGATTTCTTCCTAACGAGTAGAAATTGCCTTCCTTTTTGTGATGCGTGCTTGTTTCAGGCTTTGGCTGTGTATACGCACGTTACATTGGTGTGTTTGTTTGTGTGTGTGTGTGTGTGTGTGTGTGTGTGTGTGGGCGTGTGTGTGTGTTATTTCAAGTAAGCCTACATGATTACATCAAAATTATGTTGAATGATGTATGTATCTGCTCAGTCTGAGAGATAAGAAAATGTTGACTCACTTCTCTTCTCACTGAGCGCACTCCCTAAATCTTACACATATTCACTGAAATGATATATCCACACACACACACACACACACACACACACACACACACACACATACATGCATACATACAACTAAATGCACACCCTTGCAACCACACGATCAAGCACATCAACATCAGATCTACAAGGCCACACTCAAACTCTTACGCACACGTACAAATGCGGAAACAGAAAATGATACCGGTCACTTGTGGTTAGCAGGGTTGCTAAGCAAGTCGGCGAACAGATTCCACACGTCAATCTTTATTCGATACAATGTATGTATATATATATATATATATATATATATATATATATATGTATATATATATATATCGTTATGTCATTTAAGTATTTGTAAACTCTTTGGGAAGTCAATAATGTGTTCAGACACGATACATTATCATTCATGCTTTTTATTGTATTCAATAAATAAAAAGTGCCCTTTGTAATAGGTACATGCATGCAAAGCATTTACGCGGAATATACTTGAGAAGTACCGTTTCCCACCCCATGAGGAAATTAAATATCTAGCCATGTCTAAACACTCCTTATAGTCATTATCTTGGTTAAGTGCTTTGGTTTGATATTACAGAAGTATGAATCAAACTTAAAATGCGACAGAAAACCACATTATTTACTCTTTCGAAACCCCATCTATGTGTACTTTATGAGTCATTATAGTATACCTAACAGTTAAATACATAATATTACAGTCAGCTTATTGTACAAAAGCTAATAAATACAGTGCATAAATTAACAAATAAATAGGTGGGCTGTAATATGTATAAATAAGTATATACATATGTATAAATACACGCTTTAATAATAATACATCTTTTCCTCCAGAAGGTAACAACATTATGCCACATAGTGGATACTTGTAATGCATGACGTCAAACTTGACATTTTTTTTTCCATACTCAAACATTGAGTAATACAGCCTACATTTCTTTTTCAGGCTTTGCGAATTACAATATGCATAGAATTCAAGAAGTAACAAACACACACAGAGATCACGTCGTCATGACACATATAAATGCAGGTTGGAAATTGTCAGAAACTGGAATGATGATTAGATATAGATTTGTATATTATGCGTTTCAAAAAGAGAGATATCTGATTGACCCATGATATGTATACGGTACTAGTATTGGGTCTCTCACGTCTCATAGTATTCTCCGAAAATATTTAAGAAGAATACTATAACACAGAAGATACACTGCAATTTTAGATCACAAATTATCTTGAACAAAACGATGTACAGAATATCTCTCCCTCTCGTCTTGATAATAAAGAAATTATGAAAGTATATTCATCTATACTGCGACAGCGGCTGTAATTTGAGTTGAGTAAAATTCTACCCTGTCGGTTTTCGAATGTAATCGTCACTCTTTTCGGATATTCTGCATTTCTACCTTTCCACTATAACGCAGAATTCAATAATATGTTTAGACTTTTCTCCTTCGATTTGCGATCAAATCGAAGTCAAAAATAAAGAAAGTCGATAAGCGTCATTCATACTGGACGACTATATGCCCATTTTCAACAAAGACTAAATTACATCAGTTATCAAATGTAAGATAAGAAATAAATCTAAGATAAGAAGTATAATAAAAGCAAGTCAGTTGTAATAGAACTAGATATAATGGCATTTGTATAGCTTCCTACTATGGAAGTGGAGAATCGTATCTTTCATAAGGACAAGGTGTACGGCAATACTGAAGTTTAGCACATCTTATAAGAATACATTAAAAATATTTGAATAGTCAATACTGAATACATTGGAGCAAGAACTCAAGACATGGATATTTCACCAACAGCTGGCCTCTTATGCTCGTCTCATACAGGCACATGACACGGGGACTTGAAGAGTCCTCTGCTCGTACCGGAAGTGGCCATCCACACACTGAGTCTTCTGAAGGACTTTCATGTTGTACATCACAGGTTGACATCGAAGGTTGGGATCCACTTCGTGTGTGTAAGGATCCAGACATGCCGAACACTGACATTGGGCCATAGTGATCGCCATTGGAATACGGTCAGCATCGAAGCATTCCACGTAGGTCCATGGACACGAGGCGTCTTGGTTCTCCTGACTTCCAGCGTTTGGTTTCTCTCCTACAGGGCAGGCCTGCGGGCTGGAGTCGCCACTAAACGGACAGCTTGACGTATCGGGCAGGCCCATGTCACTGGCAGACAGGTTGAAACTCTGTACGGCGAATGCCGCAGAGTTAGGATAGAATAATTCCGCACTCACTTCTCGACGGTGGACGTCAGCAGCGTCCGTGGGGAGACATGCCTGAGAGGTGCTCGGGATCGGCGAAGACATGACAGCTCCGAAGATTGTCGCAATTAATGATGCTATAAGATATGCGCTCTGTATTCAAAACAAAAGAGGAACAAATAAATACTTTTATTTCACCTTGGAATAGCAGTTTCCGATGGCTGACTCTATATCATGCTTGTAGACATATCATTCTAATTCTTATGAAAAAAAAATGGTTTTAAAATCTCAAAGGCCCACAGACATATTCGTTGCTTCACTGAATGAAACTGGTTGTATTATTCATCATGTGATCGCTCATGATAATCTTCTCAATAGGTAAACCTACTTTCTCAAAGACGAGCTTCACATTACTTACATTCATATTGACGTTTCGTATGATGTCCTGCTTGTATTCGATCGTCACCGTGTTCTGTGCTTCAAGACCGGTTGGGAATCAGAAATGCTGAGTGTCTGTTTCCGAAGGTGGCTAGACGAAAGAGCACTTGGGGTTTGATGTTGGCTGTGAAGGGATGGTGGTTGATAGGACCCATCGAATTGATCGCAGCTATATAAACCCTCGACTTGCCGGACCTATATTACGTCATGTTTGCAAATTCGGAACGTGTCTTCATGCTTTCCACTTCCTTGCCCCGCTACCCGGAGCCGTGCCGTGTCTTCCTCAGCGTTATAGTTTGTTTGCAGGCGCACGCCGGGTTTATGCCACGGAGTGCACGCCTATTCAAATATGAAACTACTATTCTGGTCCAAGAGGGCATTTCCTTCCAGCAGCGCGCCTCCCTTGTTTAGCTAGCCTTGTGAATGCGAGGATAATAGGCTATTTAAGAGAAGAGTATCTATCTCTCTACCGTTTTGTTTTCGTTGTTGTTTATTTCACTGGATTTTTCACGAAATATCATTTCCTTTCTTCACAATTGTTGTTGTTGTTGTTGTTGTTGTTAGAACCCGTTTGGGGGAATCCCTTTTTACCTTCACCCTCGACCTATATCATTACCAAATGTTTTAACAATTGGGCAGAAAAATGTGCAGATAAACACATTTGCATAACTATGTTAATCATTGTAAAATAATTAGGTGGACCCCCTATTTCTCATGACAATTGTGCCTTTGCGAGAAGTCCAATGTGATTTCTGTTTTTCAGGATGTGACTGAATTCTCAACGACAGTGCAAAATTGACGTCGTTACTCGTCCTATACTGTAAACGTGCAGTTATTCCATGTTATCCATGTAATCGTTTTTCCCTTTCGGGTTGTGATATTAATCACGATAACGACAATATTTTATTGATTGGATAAGAATCAATCCCAGGCAGGCGATGTATCTTCCTTGTGTTACTCTAGATTTGTGTTGGAGGAAAACAGAGAGATTTAACAGTTCGTATCGTACCGTTTTCCGCTGATTTTATCTGGTCTGACCCTCCGCAAGACACATCTAGATCATTGTGGTACATGAATGTCTTTATAAAGAAGAGGTCAGTTCATTGTTCATAAAGGAGAGCAAAGATCTCAACTGTGGTATTATCTTTGATTAGTTAGATTGCCACTGCGAAGTAAAGATGACATTTGAATAAGAATGCAGCATTGTTTTAATGGCAGCTTGCACATGAAGAAGTGCTATAAAAATACACGAGAGTCACTAAACTCTCGTGACACATTATGAAAATATCACGCACAACGATGCCAAATAAGGGTAAGCTCGATTTTATTATATACATGTATTATGGAACTTCTAATTATACTTATCAATAAACCACAAATTGTTCAACTCTTACAGAAGAGAAGTGTTTCATGCAGCTGCTGTGGTGCTGAAAATAGAAATGAAAAAAAAAAAAAGAAACGGAAAAAGACGAAAGCTAATAGTGGAAAAGGCAACCGAGTAATACGAACATATTGACGGTCAAAATTAATCATAAGTCATCTGGAAATTTGTCTGATTGTGTTAAGTTTGCGTTGATGGATATACATGTTTTTTTTTCATATTTACTTTTTTTATCGGAGGAAACAGTTCGCCAAACATTTGGCATATCTAGTTGTGACTGCATAGGGTATTATGAAAGATCTCACAAGTGTCCAGGTGAGCTGCTTCTTTACTGTATGTCATCATAATGATAGTGGCATGTATATACTTCCGGTTGCTGACTCTTTTATAATTATGTCCCACTGTCACTTTTACAGAGAAAATTTCAACTTAGTAATGTCTTCAGATTGAATAAAAATCAGCATTAGAAAAAAGAGGGACAAATTCAAATAGAGGCCTGAACATGGAAAACACACTGCCAATCAAGATCTCATAAAACTGAAATTTGGAAAGGATTGCGTTTGCAGTGTACTGTTCCTTTCATTTTTATGTAATCTACACTGGGTTTCATATTTAGGGTTGGCTCGGTGGCCCGGTACCACTAAAATTTGGTGTCGGGTCATGAAACTTCTATTTTGGTGGCCCGATCGGCAACCAAAATTCAAACTGGATTGCTTTCATGGCTTTTATTTCGGGCCACCAAAACTTGATTTAAAGATTTTCATGGTTTTTCACATATAATTTGTGACCGTGCATCACAAAACCAACAAAAAGTCGCATCCCTTGATTTTACGTGAGGACTCAAAAAAAAAAAAAAAAAAAAACACCGTGAAACGTGTCAACGAAGTCAATCTTGGGGTTTTCATATTTTCTGAAAGAGCTATCCTTCTTCTCTATCATTCTTGATTTGGGGATCATAAAATGAATGGGAAAGTGTGTCTTCAGCAGTTTTTCTAGAACCTTTTTTGTAAAAGTAGTGAGATTAAGTATGTTTTTTATGATTATTCTGTCATTATTTGAAAGTGAAAGGTGCTCAAAGGATTTTCAAGAAATGTAAAAGGGGGCTATATTATATTATAATCACTTTCAACTCTAGTAATTTTTGACAGGATAGTGCTACTGCTTTTAAAGTTGGTATTAATCATGGACAGAATGTGTTAATACAGCATGCTCAATTTCTCCTTAATCTGATAATTCCTTCATTGTTGTTGCTCTGGTGGTTTACATTGTGTCTTTTGTCCCATTATTGGTGGAGATGAGAATTGGGCTTTGAACTTTTTGTGTGATACCAAGAAAACACTTATGAAATAGTACAGAGCATACCATTTTAAGAGGAATTCAAAGTTTGTTTGATGAAAATCAGGTTTGGAATGGCTGAAACATCCAAAAACAAAGTAAAACAAAGCGATCGTAATGAAAAGTGGGTTCCACACTTTATTGAATCACTCTGTTTTGGATATCTCAGCCATTTCAAAACCAATTTTCATCAAATAAACGTTGAATTCCTCATGGAATTACATGCTCTTTCATACTTCATAAAAGGTTTCTCATTATCTCACCAAAAAGTGTCAGAAACCTGAACTTAGGTCTCAACCAAAATTATACGATGCCTTTAAGCACCTGAATAGACCCCGTACTTCAGAGCCTCTTTTATCAGTTCACACTTTTCCAGAGTGTGTGCTTTCTTTCCAACATTTCGATAGGTTGGAAGAGCCCATTTGAATCGAGTTATACATCATTTTAAAGCTTAAAGTCTGTTCTTTTACAATCTGCTCTTATTATTTTAAAAAAAAACATGTTTGGCGACTTTTTTCTCGGTTTTGTATGCAGGGTCACTTTTGTGACCCTTTTCACATTATGTAGATGATTATTGCCGACTTTTAAAGCAGTAGCATGATTCTTGCTAAAGTTATTGGAATTGAGAGCGAAGAGTATGGTCAGGGTTTTAACGAAATGAAAAGAGGACTCTATGGGAAACACGTAATCACACTATTCTACCAAAAAAAAAATGTTCGAGAAAAAATTGCTAAAAAGCACAATTTCCAGTTCGTTTTATGATCCCGAATTTTTATAAAATGTAGAAGAAGACTTGCTCTTTCATGATATAATATATGCAAACTTCAAGATTAGCTAGGTTGACACATTTCACCTGTTTTCAGTCCTAACACAAAATAAGTGCGTGCGACTTTTTGTTGGTTTTGTGATGCACGGTCACATTTCATATTTTCATTCGACTATTTCTTTCCAAGGCCGCAATAATACTAAAGGAGATGTTCAAGTGATTGATGACAACTTCCTAAATTCGTCCATAAGTATCTCTCTTATAATCCATTGAGCTGCTAGCATAACAGGATACATTTTGTTGTTTGTTCGGTACTTGGGCTTGTCCCGATACTCCGTCTTACGCATCTAGTGCAGCATGAGAACACATGGGAACACACTAATGGTCGAACGTACGGGGAAACCCTTAATCAGATAATTTTAGAAACGCTACTTTGGAATCCGACGAACTTTGGAACACAGCAGTCCATGAATCTCTCTGAGTGAGTACTGGATACCATTGACCAAAAGCAAACGATAAACAAACAGAAATTTCAGCTCGTGATCTAACACAATTGATTGATTGTTTAGATGTCTGATTTTCCCAGGCTGTCCTTGGTTTGACAGTGGTGACACATCCGGTAAATTATGGTATATATACTACCTAACGAGTACCATCGTCATCAGAGTAGAGTTCCATCGTTATCTGTTGAAAATCATAGCTTAAGGAAAAGGGGCAAAACCGCGTACAGGATACATTTTCACATCTTGACGATATACTTGGATGTCACCACTCTACAATATGAAAGTAAGTATACGAATTCAAATCGTAATTTTAAAACAAAACAAAAATCTTAAGGATGAGGCAAATTTGTTGTCTTTTTACAATTCAATTATTCCTTGTGGATTTTAATCATCAGTTGATTGATTTATATATAGGTGTGTAGGTTAAAAGCTTCGCACTTCGAGAAAATAGTGTACTTTATTTTCATATCAAACTTTATTACCAGCACGTACACTATGTAAATACATTATATAGGCCTATATATATTATATAATCTTATGTACATACTATTTGTATATAATACACTATGTATGTATTGGTATATATATATATATATATATATATATATATATACATATACATATACATAAATACATACATATATTAGTATATGTTATATATTATTCCATTTTCAACTTTCATTAAGTGTCATGCTCTAAAATTAATCTTTCCAACTGTTGCTAAGTAAGTTGTCGTTTGATATACTGTTAACGAGAGTGTTTTGTTCAATGCAAATCTTTTGTTGTGTACTGTGACGGAGTAAATATGAACCATTAGGCCCCCTATTGTGAATTTAAATCTTGAAATTTACTGGAGCTTATTGTCTTTTTTTCTGTTTAAAGGGTCTATGTATCAAAGTCGCCCTGGTGGCTACGATCTTGCAAATAGTCAACTCTTCACAAGTCAAGACTGTCGCTCAGACGTGTCTACCCCTGGACGCTGCAGATTCACACCGCAGGAAGATGAACGCCAATCTCTTCTACCCCAAGGCCCCGGCATTTGCTGTACAGAGTTTCAACCTCTCAACCAGTGACATGGGCTTCGCCGATAAGTCAAGCTGTCCGTTTGATGGCGTCTCCAGCCCGCAGAACTGCCCCGTAGGAGCGCAACCAAACCCTGGAAGTCCGGAGATCACGAACCAAGACGGCTCGTGTCCGTGGACCTACGTGGAATGCTTTGATGCCGACCGTATCCCGACGGCGATCACTATGGCCCAGTGCCAATGTTCGGCATGTCTGGATCCTTACACACACGAAGTGGATCCTAACCTTCGATGTCAACCTGTGATGTACAACATGAAAGTCCTGCAGAAGACCCAGTGTGTGGATGGCCACTTCCGGTACGAGCAGATGACCCTTCAAGTCCCCGTGTCATGTGCCTGTATGCGCATGAGGCGATTCTAGAAAAACATTTTTCTCTGTCCGTTGTAAGTTTATCTTGCCATTACCTGCATTATTGATTTAACATTTCAAGGAATATGATTTTTTTTTGCCTGTGCCTGCCTGATTGACTTAGAATTTCAAAGCATATGAAACGATAATACAATGTGCAATATTTGAAATAACTTTGAAAGGTGACTGAAGTATTCTGCTAAAAGTTTTTTTTTTTCCTGAAATACACGTGTCAAGAGAGAGAGAGAGAGAGAGAGAGAGAGGGTGGCAATATCTTATCGCAGTTCAGTGGAATGGAGTAGTAGTGGAAAGAATTTTGATATATATTTGTGTGATGAATTGGGACAAGTATTTTCGTTCTCATGTTTGTTAGCCACTTTATGGCAAATGAAAAAAAAGTATAAACATTAGTGCTAATTTCAAAAATTTGTGTCTACTGTACAGTGGTGATATGATATATCATAAAGATATAATATTGTAACGATGCTCTTATACTGCAGCTGACATCGGATAAAAAAAAGTATCGAAGAATATAACGCTTTACATGTAATGATGCTATCATTCTTATAAGATTCGAATTTTTTTTTTCAGGTTTGAATACACATTCTAAATCATTTAAACAATTTTGGGAGTGCATTTTTCTTCGAACCATTGTGGCTCGTAGTTATCGATTCAAGGATTATATGAGGCAGTTTCATTTTTTTCACTGTTCGTTTATGCTTTTGTTTCCTCTGAGGGATTTACACGTGTTTTGTTGCCTCTGGGGGATTTACACGTGTTTTGTTGTGTCCATTTTATAGTACTCAATTGTTATAAAACAAATAAGCATCATAGCACGTCTTCGATGTAGAATATGAAGGTGGATTATAGCATGGATTCATAAGGAGAAAATGCAATAGAAGGGAAAAAACGTTTTTCTCCTTTGTTTTTACACGTTATATGAATATGGTTTTGATGTTTGTATGAATCTTGACAACCCATACAATTATATATAAAAACAAAAGTTTGATAAAGCAAAAAATACAGAAAATGAGAAGTTGCCATTCTCATTTTTAGTTCATGTGTTTATTATATTATTTGAAAATATTCCTGGATTTTCTTTTCCAGTTATCATGATTTTATGCGACTTGGAGGCATCTTATTTGTAATCATTATTTGTGACCCTGCACGTCAAAACAAACAAAAAGTCGCCAGCTATGAATTTTTAGTTAAGACCATATTCTGAAAGAGCAGACTTTAAGCTTTAGAATGATGTATAACTCAAATCAAATGGACTCTCCTAACCTATCTAAATATTGGAAAGAAAGCACAAACTCAGGAAAAGTGTGAACTGAGAAAAGAGGCTCTGAAGTACAGTGTCTATTCAAGCGCTTAATCTTTACCAAACTGTGCTGGCTGTGCGATGAATGGGACAAAAAAACAGGAAGTAAACCACCAGAGTAACAACAATGAAGGGATTATCAGATTAAATTGAAATTAAGCATGCCTTATTAACACATTCTGTCCATAATTAATGCCAACTTTCAAAGCAGTAGCACCATCCTTTCAAAAGTTATTAGAGTTGAAAGTGAAGAGTGTGGACAAGGTTTTTCAGAAATGAAAAAAGGATTCTAAAGACACACCTAATCACACTATTCTACCAAAAATGTTTGAGATAAACTGCTAAAAAACACACTTTCCTGCCCGTTTTATGATACCAAATTTTAGCATAATGTAAAAGGAGACCCGCTCTTTCAGAAAATATAAAAAAGTTAAGTTCGGCTAGGTTGACGCATTTCACTTATTTTCAGTCCTCACGCAAAATCAGTGTGTTCGACTTTATGTTCGTTTTGAGGTGCACGGTCACATTTATTCTGTCTTCTTTGTATTCACTATTCATCAGTGTTCATGTACGTTGTACAATGTTAACATTTCTTTCTAGGATGCCTTGTCATGTAGACAGTTTATTTTATTTTTCCTGGAATATACGTAAAGAAAATGGAAGTGCAGCTTTTTTTTATTTCTCTCGTAAGAGATACAAGCTGCTGTATAAATGAAACCTATTAATATCACTCGTTGTTGAGTGTACTAATCCACGTCAAGTGTGCCCTAGCTGATAATGTAACCACTATGTGGCAAATTTAAGGATATTGTCCGTTGTTTCTGTATCATTTTCTGATATTCATATTGCATAATATTATTGTTATATTTATATATCCGCGATTATTTTGTATAAAGTGTATATATACACATATTTTATGTGCTTATTTCTATTAAGCATAATGTCTTTATCTAAATACGACCATCGGCCGTCCTATAAACTCTGCACTATGCACACGACTGCGACAGGTATACTTGATGTATAAATTTGCAAACACTGTTAACTATGATTCAATGATTCACTGCAATGTAATTCCATTATACAAAGAGTAACACATGATTCAAATTTTACTTTCTATTTATTCATGAGAAATTACCAAAAAAAAAAAGCAAACAAATCATGAAATATTATGTAATATCAAATTGAAGCTTTGTAGACAAAAACCTTACCAGTAGAATAAATTTGGGAAAAAAACAAAACAAAATGATTTGCGTCTTCGGTTATGTAAAGTTTCTATGTGTCTGTGTGTCTGTGTCTGTCTGTCTGTCTGGCTGTTTGTCTGTGTCTGAGTGTGTGTTGTGTGTTCTTCTTGAAGTTTGCGCGCACTTTTCTGACCCCGCATGTGTAATGTACGCTACCTTTAAAGGGATGGAACATTTTCAGTAATATGCTCTTTCAGATAATTATAATTCTAAGAAGAATTAAGAGTGTATTTTACGCAATTTGTTTTTGAAATACTTGAGATATCCAGAACAAAGCGATCCTAGTGAAAGGTGGGACTCACCTTTTATCATGATTGCTTTGTTCTGCTTTTTTTTTTTATTTCAGCCATTTAGAAATCCATTATCATAAATTAAACTTTGAATTCCTCTTAAAATGTATGGTATGCTCTTCAACATTTCAGAAATGATTTCTAAATATATACACCCCCAAAAAATAATACTTATATTTCCTCGTTTTCTGCTTTCTATTGTCTAGTTTTTGTTGTTTTGTTTCATCTTGTCCACCTGTTGACCGTCATCCACATACTGTAGAGTTCAACGTTCGTCACTGCTCGTATCAATAAATCCTTAGCGTTAATCACTCTTTAAATCCAATACGACCTTCATGCGATATGGGAGTTTCGGGTCGGGTCAGCTTGCAACGTCATACCAATGTCTTAACCCGTCGACAGCCAAGATCAGATCGATTATGTTGTGACGGGGAGCCAATTAAACCAATATCCGCTCGACCGTGTTCGCGCCTTCCTCCTGAAGAGGCATATATGCCCTTTCCGCTCCCGGCAACCAGGTGTACCACAAATAGAATTCCAGGATTTGATAGTTCTCTGCAAAGGTCTACGTTCTAATGTGCCTACCTGATATTGATAGAAATGAAAACAGTGGTTCTGGTGATAAGAATAGTGGTGAAACCGATTACGCTTCGTTCGTAGACTGCTATCTGTATGTTCACCGATGGTAATCTTTGTAAATATACGTATATAGATATTACCGTGATAATCTGATAATAAAAATGCGAAGACATTTTTGCCCGAAAAGCTGTGGGCTTTTATCAGGCTACCAGCATTATGAAGTCCTATCCATTTCCAGCTAAACCGCTCAGGATGGCGGTCTTCTGCGTTCAATTATTATCTCTCTTATTTACTGGAAAAAATACCTACTATGTATAAATATGATTCGTATAAGTTATTGCACAATACAATTGCTTATTTGTGTAATGTTTTATCATTTCAGTCATTGCACTTGCTGCACTTTATATCTTGGAAAAGATTATTTGTGTTGGGCTTGTTCTTTACTGAAAATACAGAAATAAACCAAACCAATTTATTTTCGCTTCTATATTTTCAAAACTCTGATCTTTACAGATAATCATTGTGTAGGGCATAAAGCCTTTCAGGCTGGTTTTTCGATGAGGAAGACCGTACTAGAGAGACATGGAATGGCTATCCACGTACGTTCAAATATCTTGATGAAGTCTTATAATTAACATCATTTTGATCTGAATTTGTTAAAAAAATGAGAGAAAAAGAAATGAGGGGAGTTGGAATGCGAACAATGATAACAACTTGACAAACAAAATAATGATAATAATAATATTCGACATAGAAACACATGGAACGCTCTTTGATGAATTCATTGCTGTTAAAGCCACTTACAGGAAGTATCGGCTGACAAAGTTCCAGTGATCACCATTCAAATACCATCGGGACAGGGATCAGTTGTTTTATGATGGATAGTAAATACAGAATCAATGCAATGTAATTATCCAATTTACCCATTTAGAATTGTTAATTGCAACACGTGCATGTGGATTTCGCTCATTCGTGGGTACGTGAGTGTCTGAAAAATTTACGAATATTATGGATATGACAATTAAGAATAATATTGTAAAAGCTCTTTAACTAATCAAATCAATTCAATGTTAAGATTCTTCTTCTCAGTACTTGTAAAACTGTAACCTCAAGAACATCGGGGGTTTACAGTGTTGCAGAATGTCATTGCTTTTGATATAGACGGTCTACTGTATTTCCAACAAAACAGCTCATAAACGATTTAGTCTGCTATCGGCAACACAAACCGAAAGTGAAAGATATAACTGAGAACAAAACACGTCCCCAAATCAAGCTAGTAGTCACCGCCCCCAATATAAGTCTACTTTTATTGTTTGCTTATTTACACTTCTTATTCATTGTAGGTTTACCACGAATCCAAAAGTGATAATCAAAAATCATGCTGTTTGCTGTTATAATACGTCGGTTTTCGAGGAATGGATGAATGTCTGTATGCGTCTACGTATGTATGTGAAATTTTAGGACACAATTGTTTTGCCACTATTTCTTTGAAATTTCACATCATAGGCCTATAGCTGTGATGCTCGAGGCACTTGCTAGAAATGTAATATTAGATCAGAAATAATGCATTTCATAGCATTAACTGACAACAATCAAAATGATAATACGGAGCCGTGGGTCTGTAGACCTTGCATGGTTTGATTGATTCATGGCCATTTGGATAACAAAATTCATTTGAGGGAAACAAACGAAATATCCCCTGATGTGTCAGCATAATGCAAATTCTAGTGTATCTGAAATAGGCACGCAATCCGATTCTATCATGGTTGGTCTCTTTCGAAGAGATATATCACTGGAGCTGATTATCAAAACAAAGCACAAAGAACAATACGGAAGGAGGGTCTCCACACAGTCCAGTTCAGTTTAGTTATATTTCTGCATTTCATTGCCGATACACTGACAAAGAATCTAAAAAAAATGAAAAAATCTCAGAATTATTGTATACAAAATTAATACACAATGTCGCACATATTTATTCTTTATTTATGAAAATACGTTAAAAATAAAAGATAAAAGCTATGCCATGTAGAATTTACAATGAGATATGGAACACTCAAGATTAAAGTTTACAAAACTTACTATAAATTTAATGCAGAAGACCATCTTCATGAACATAGCTTGAATAGGAAGGAGGGTTTTTTTTTTCTACTAAAAACAACAAAAATGACATTATTTTACATATATCTAATTCTACTATCAAATCTACAGTGAACTTCATCAAGTTAATATCGATGTTCTTCAGGTTCAAAATTATTTCCTTAACAACTTAAGACCTTTATCAAAGCCTCCGTGGAGCATATCTTAATCTAAAGCGCACGACCAAAATTCCACTTCTTTGAGAGAGCAAGTAATTATGAATCGATTGTAGTCTTCAGTTTGCATATGAATATTAAAACATACCAGAATATGTTTCTTTTATTTCGGTAAATGTATTGTAGTATTTAGAACATTGATTGTAAATTACAGAATCCATGACTTACCATTGTTTGATCATTGCCACGTGGCACTGAAACTGAAAAGATTAAAATCATTTTAGTGATCATACCAACACTACAACTCTACAATTCATACAACCACACACACACACACACAAGCACACACCTCAAAGGCAATTTGTGGAACATGTGTGTTACAATGTGTTTAAGCGTGCGTTTGAAAATGTATACACACTTCTGTCTCTATTCAAATAATCAGAATACAATGCAATCATTATTGTTGTGTTTCATTATTTTATTCATCTGTCTGTTGATTTATACATGTATGTCTATCCATTTTTGCATTGATCTATTTTTGTTAATTTTCGGGATTAATATATGTTAAGGCAAGAATATGAAAAGCATAAGAGAAAATCCAAACTGACGGAAGATTTATATATATGTGACCGTGCACCTCAAAACGAACATAAAGTCGCACACACAGATTTTGCGTGATGACTGAAAATAAGTGAAATGGGTCAACCTAGCCGAACTTGACTTTTTTATATTTTCTGAAAGAGCGGGTCTTCTTTTACTTTATGCTAAAATTTGGTATCATAAAGCGGGCAGGAAAGTGTGTTTTTTAGCAGTTTATCTCGAACATTTTTTGTTAAATAGTGTGATTAGGTGTGTCTTTAGAATCCCTTTTTCATTTCTGAAAAACCTTGTCAAAACTCTTCACTTTCAACTCTAATAACTTTTGAAAGGATAAGGCTACTGCTTTGAAAGTTGGCATTGATTATGGACAGAATGTGTTAATGAGGCATGCTTAATTTAGGTTTAATCTGATAATCCCTTCATTGTTTTTACTCTGGTGGTTTACTTCCTGTTTTTTGTCCCATTCATCGCACAGCCAGCACGGCGACTTTTTGTTTGTTTTGAGGTGCACGGTCACATATATATATATATATATATATATATATATATATATATACACTCAGTACCTAGTACGATTGATTGTCGTATTCGTATTTGATATGCAAGAGCACCCCTTCCGCGAAAGCAAAAAAAAAAGAAAAAAAGATAAGAAAAGGGAAAATAGACTGGACATCAAGCATTTTTTTTCAAAGCCACACATCAATAATAGGCAAAAAAAAAAAAACAGTATGGACCGCTTCTCATAATCAAGTGTATTATTCTCCCCCCCCCCCCGCCCCAGCATGTCCTCGTATTAGAGAAGTTCAAAAGTGCTGAAACCTCGACCCTTTTTTCAGACCTTGACGAAGGACGACTTGTTACGGAAATGCACCGGTGCTAACTTCAGATAAGCGATAACAAAAATCGCAGGGCATTAAACGGGCTAACATAGGCGATATTTCGGCCAAAATAGCGTGAGTGTGTCTTCCATAATAATTGCTTTCTCTCGCAGTGCTCCTTCTCCCTCTCTCTCCCCTCTTGAGCAGGCCACATGAGAGCGACCCGCGTGCATGCTATATTCATAATGTGGAGATTATGAGATAGGTTTGTTTGGAGGTGGCGATTCTGTTTAGGGGGTTCGGCGGTGTCGACTATCCCCCTAATACCCGGGCTGCGGGGACTCACTCTCACCCGCTCGTCACAGCCCCGTGCACGTGAGGACGGTGGAGTGATGCGATAAGTGTGATCTGTAACAGCTTTGGAATGGATATGTTACGCTAAGTTGGCGATTTCCATGCGCAACTCGTTAAATTTCTTTGCCTATGGTTTGGTTTCCTGGTTCTCTTTGTCTATGCAACTGTTGGTGCACATTACACGAATTCCCGGGATGCTGTTTCAGATTGGAATACTCAGTGTATTATCAGTTCTGGCCGAGGCCATTGGTGAGTACTGTAACGTAGGCATTATACACTTTTACCCTCCGCTTAATTACCCCAGCCTATACTGAATAATGAACAAAGTCTAGGCTGTCACCGTGCTATGATATCCCAAATTGGTTAATGTTGATGTTGGGATGGAGGATAGAGGATGTGAGAGAGAGTAGTGATGTCCAGTTTAGGATCGACTTGGCATGTACAGGTGCATAGTATGTGTGTTGACATCTATGTATATTACACGGACAGTCCATCAGTGTCGCGTATAGGTTCTGTTTTGAAACGAAGCCAGGGAATTCTGCAACGTAACCCATTTCCGTTCTTCACACGAACAATCACAATTGGACCTATCTGCTATCTCTATGCCATGCTTCTATTCGGTATCATGCTCGTGTTCAATATCTAGTGGAGGAATATCTATGTCCCCTAGTTACACAGTACGCTGATACACCACAAGGTGGCCTGTACTTAATTGAAAGAAGAAGAAGAAGAAAAGAAGGAAAATCTATTATGCATAAATGTGAAGCAGTATTCCAACAGTCACTGAACTTGAAGGGTCGTGATATTCAGCATTCAGCAAATTTGTGAGGCACACTTGCACTTGCACGTATGGAGTTAGAATGTTGTTAGATGCTTTAGAGACTTTAAAGGGATGCTATACTTCTGGTTGAGATGGGTTTTAATTCATATTTCCAACACTTCTTGTGAAATAATGAGAAATCTCTTACGGAATATGAAAGACCATATCCTATAACAAGAGGAATTCACAGTTTACTTTATATAAATTGGTTTTGAAATGGCTGAGATACCCTAAAGGCAAAGAAGTCCTGATAATGGGACCCTTGCACTTTGTATAAATGTGACCACTTTGTTTTACTTTGGTTTGTTTGTTTGTTTGTTTGTTTGTTTGTTTGTTTGTTTGTTTTTTAATTTCAAACCCGATTTTCATCAAACAAATTTTAAATTCCTCTCAGAATTATTAATGTTCTTTAATATCTTATTTAGGTGGCTTCCAATTATCTCTCAAAAAGATTGAAATCTGAATCCCTATCTCAACAGAAATTATATCATTTCTTTAACTGCTACTCTGTAGGACCCATACATACATCGGCCCATTAATACAGCTGTAGGTCACTTTCTTAACGTTCAGCACGCAGCCTGGCAGACGAACAGACAGGTGGAGACGTTGTTGAAGATAATTGGCCTTGCGGTGCATGTCGTAAAATTGGCGATTTTTCTGTTTGTCGCAATACACTTCCCATGCTTGTCAATGTCATTCAAATCATGTGCAACTATTGAAAGCCGGGGCGAGGATAAGCATTATTTGCTTCGTGTATGTAGAAGAAACATGCCCATGTTCTTCTACTCACGTTGCAAGTGAGCTACCACAGAAGAACCCCAAATGGGATGGAGGCATACTCCTATAACATAATATGTTATTATGTGAGTGAAGTTGATCGTTTACTGTTTATGAACTGCGTAACAATAGAGAATATGCACGGTCAAATTGAGTGAATAAAACTCGGTCCTGAGAAGCTATCAAAAGACTGAAGATCATTGAAGTCTGCAAATCTGTACATTGTTAAATGGGGACAAAAGGTTACGTCACACATGGCAGCCGTTTTTGTCCTCTGTGTTCCTTGCCCGGATTGTTAATATATCCAGGGCGTCAAGGTCAACGCCTTTTCAGCGACAAGTTCTCGATTTAAGTCCACCGGAAAAAGATAGTTCCAAAAAGAGGAAACTCGGTGAGGCGCAATAAATGAAACAAGGTACCAGCGTTGTCAAAAACAATGTCGCAGCCACTCAACTCGAGCAACTGACGTACGTGCTGCATTAGAGTACCACTGTACACATGATGTGCCCATGGAGCTACAACTCTAATTAACCATTTTTCAAGATGTCGTTGGACGGTGTGTAGCACAAACACCTCCTTTCTTGTGCACCACAGCGTTGGTATTTCGAGCTCTACCTATCAAAAGTACTGAAAAAAAAAGACACGCCCACAAACATGCAATATTTATTTGCACTTCCCCCACCTGTTCTCTGCAGTTTTTCTTACCCCTTCCATAGACGCGCAGTACGGATTTTGGAACCTTGAATCTTTGTCTTCCTTCCTTACCATCATCCTATATTTCTTCATCAAAAAAAGGGAGCGTTTACCATAGAAGAGATATTAAATTCATTGTTAAAGCCAATAGAGACGCGGGAACCATGTTCGCGATCCTCGATGTCAGTCATACACTGTTCTCTCTTGATATAACCGCATTATATAATTGTTAAGCGCCGCAGGATGTCGATTATTTAGCAGCCGACGTGCGCTGCCATGCCCTTTTTACCTTTGCCATTAAATCTCCAAACTTCAAGTCTAAATCAGGACCTGGGCCCTCAGCGAAAAAAAAAAAAGAGAAAAGAAAAATGCAGATTAACTCAATTGGGAGTTTCTTCAGTATATTACAGTGGATTCACAATGGGCAATTAATCTTACTATCCTTCGCAACAGTTGATATCAAAACGACGCATATAGAGTGCAACCTCAAACCAAATCCTATAGTACAATATTGGTTAAACCCCACTGGTTATAGTTAAACTCAACGTTTGTTGTCCTGCACATAGCATCCTACCAGAATAATCATTTCATATGCTGAACTTTTCAGGAAATTCTACAAAACTATTTCCTAAGGCATGCAAGTGGCAATCTTCATAGGAGAGCACGTCAGGTTAACTCATTCGGTGCGAGAGGTATTAAAGTTTTGAGACAACAGTCACAAAGGCTTACGAATCGGATGTGATTTTAACTTCCCGCTTTGGACAAGGAGTCCTATGATGTAGGCTACGTGTATTCAAACCAATTTTCTTCAAAATATCTGTCATCTAACTTTAAAGAGGTAATGCTGATAATAATCTCTAAAATATTCAGCCTAGAAAGGAAGAAGGCAACGATCATCCCTTTAAAGAGCTCTACATGATAGTATTGTTCCTCATGATTCACCGGCTGACCTGCCTTCGCCAGGGATTAGAGCGGGATGCAAGGCGGGAGACAGTGGACGGCTCGGAGATGACTAACTCCCTGCCTGCCACGGTAGTAGCTAACGGTATCTTTTGAGTCTTTTGACAGGAACCCTTCCCAGCACCAGCTCCCCTGCCTCAAAGGTGAGATCAAGAGCCAAGCACGACAAGTGTCGGGGCAATTTAAAGGGCGAGCTAATCAAAGGCGAGCTCGTAATAATCCTCCTTAGTTTCCAAATGCAATATACCACATCCGTTCGGTGCATTTTTCAATTACCTCTCAATAATCACTGAAAAAGAACTGTAAGTCATTTTCTCTTGGTTTTATTCTTCTTCTAATTTTGTAAGAAAAGCTTGATTAGAATGCCTGCCAGTCTAGTTCGCAAGATACATTAATCCTCCATAGAAATATTGACGGTACTGTCTTGCATTTTGCAATGCTCGTGTGTGCCTTGCAATAGCACTGCTTAGTAATCACGATAGGGAAGATGGTAAGCTCCCCTATGCTTTATCACAAAGGCCGTAATATACATGCACTGACTAAACTGCTTTAAACTATATAACTTCTGGGCAAAACGACACCTATGGAATGCGCATTTAAACTTACTGAACTTTACCCTCCGCAACCAGCAATCTCTCATCACCTTTAAAACACATCTTAAAACTCACTTGTTTCATTAATGTTAATAATCCACTAATAAAGCGCATTTGAACATGTACGTTTACGGAAAATGCGTTATCTAAGCGTATTATTATTAATGTTATTATTATTATTATCAATATTAGTATCATTATTATTATTATTATTACCACTACTACTACAATACTACTACTATTATTACTACTGCTACTACTACTACTACTGCACTAATACTACTACTGAAATTATTATTATTGTTACTATTATTGTTATTATTATTATTAACATCATCGTTATTAACATTTAGTTTTCCTGTCTTACTCGGACCATGGAGCTACAACAGAAACGCCATGCTCTGACGTTCAGACTTTAACCGTTTACAGTTTAAGGCTGTTCACATTCAGTACATTACCAGGGATGTGAAAAGAGTCAATATAGATCGAACATGCAACTTCACTTTACGGAGAGTAGCGGCAACAACAGTGACTGCGTTAAGACGTGCTGTTGAAGCTTGATTTCAGTAAGTAAATCATTTTTTTTTTTTAGTTTAAAAGATGAACCAAAAAAAAAATGATTGTAGTGTCATCTTTAGCATGAAGAATTCTACAAGCAATTGACTATTATTGATAAAATAATCATAGTGTTATTGATTGGTTGATTGATTGATTGATTTATTTATTGTATTTTCCATATAAAAGACGAAAGATGGATTGCCCACATTTAGCGATGCCAACGTGACATCGCAGGTCTCCCATAGGGTCCATACCGTGTTCATGAAATAATGAATTTAGTATACAGAATGAAAGAATAATCGCATATTACAATGGGTATTCGCAAAATTCAAAACGAAAAGAAAAGAAACGAGGGGAAAAGACGGAGGATACTATAGCAACTCATAGCTTAAATTAGCTGTAACAATTGAAATGAAAGAACTATTTCTCATTGACCAAAGACTTTTAATCAGTAGTCAGTGACCTAACAGTATACCTATTTTACATTTGAATAGATCAACACTGATAGGGAACGACTTTATCTCCATAGGAAGGTCATTCTACTCTGTGGCGTATCTATTTCTAAACAATTGCCTCAATTGTTCAGTTCTTGGTATGGGTAATCTTAACCTTTGTCCGAAACAGGAAGGATAAATCTAAGTTATAGTTAAATCATTCATCATTTCAAAACAAAAATAAGAGAGTGGCCATGTTTTGTCTGAACAAGAAGTTGCTTATTTCAAAGTGTTGGGCATCTCGAGGACAGAAATATGGGAGTCAAGTTGTGATCTCAAATTCGACCAGCCCTAATAACAAACAAAAATAGTTCCAAAAATCCCCCTCCCCTTCCCCCTTCCACCACCCTGACAGACTCTATTATAATTACCCCTGGACGCTGTTTTCATTGTTTGTCCGTAGTTAGCCATGGACATACTGTGATGGAATGTTTTTGGTTTATAATTTGACTACGAAATATAGACGCCTATGGATGGGGCTTGTCAAAGTTTCAGCATGTAGCCTTTTTGCGTGTGTTAATTGTTATCAAAATACCTCTGCTTACACTGTGTGACTCACCTCGCCTGTAATGTTGATCCAAGGATTCTGTTCAATAATGTGAAAACGATTATATTTTGGAGCGCGTCCAGAGTTAGGACTAAAATACAGTTGAGTCAAGAGGGTTACAACTACATTCATTTGTGACTGGACTAGTGGTGTTGCCCTATTTCCAAGGCCTCGCTGAAAGCGATGCAATTAATTATAGCGGCTATTGGCCGGATGTACCAGAAGGGGTTCCGTTGCAAAAGCAGTCCGTAAAGTTATGTGTATAATATATACTGTATTTGTTTATTCATTTATTCAACATAAATATATATGGAGGGGGACGATGATGATACGATTTTCATTTCATCAATCTTGCAAAAGTCACCACTTGAAGGATAAAACAATGAAGGAGACAAATGAAGTAGAAAATAGGGGGAAAGACAATTACTGTGTACAATGAATTGACCAAAAAGAACGAAAAATAAAAAAGCACCAGGAAAAGTAAAAAACAACAACAACAACACACAAACATGTAAATTACCTAGAAGGAAATAAAAAAAAAATAAGAAAGAGAAATAGTAACCTCCAGCCATTATTCTTTCACTGTGTCTCAGGCCCAATGTAAGGTGTTAAGTTCATCTCTGTCCAATCATATCTTCACGGAAGAGACGGATTAGCGTCCCTCCCTTCACCCGTCCTTCAGAGACGACTGATAGGGGTGTTTGAAATAGCCATGGCAGCTAGCTAGCTAACCCCTGTGGGTCAGTAACGAGACACCAGTCTTCAGCTTATTCTTCTCCCCGTATCTCTCGGTATACAATAATCATGCAGAGGTGTCAAGACAAGCTATCGGCAATGTTGTTGTCCCAAGGAAACGCTAAAAATGGCACACGCGGGTTATTTTCATTCTGGCCCGAGATGTTCCCCCTTTCTGACACATTGTTGACGCGTGGCAAATTTATGTGCAGAAATTTCACCAGATAATTAACATAAATTTCCCGGTTTTTGCTGTTGCTGTTTGTTTTGAGTTGGTTTTTTTTTAATTCCCTCGTGAGTTTCAATAGGAGGAAGTTGTCTGGGATGCACTGACCTTCTGCTTTTATCACTCTGGAAACGTAATGGATCAGTTGCCATAGAAACTGCTGGAAAGCGGATGTTGGTGCCTGTCATCAGTGATGACACACGAAAATTATGAATTCTTCACCGGTAATTCCTCGGCAATACACTTCTCTTTGATGTTCTTCGGGGGGGGGGGGGGGGGGGGATGCGATCTAAGCAAACTCCCTGAAATATGTTCACGCTTACAGAGACATGCAGATACATCATTATAATATTACTTGTACGCGTAGGAGAAAAGAGGGGGGAGGCAGAAACAGAAAAAAAGAAACTGTACAAATGTAGTTTCCAATTGTAGAAATATACACATTAATTTGTATTATGGGTATTTGTTTGTTTGTCGGCATTATGAGCATACACGACTAAAATATATAAAGAAGAAGAAGGAGAAGAAGAACTAGACATAGATATGATTGTTGGTAAATATAATCATGATAACATTTGCAATATGGTATAGCACATTTAGCATGTTTAGTGACGATTCCATTATGATCACTGTGACGAAAAGACAGCGACGAAAAATGCCAATAGAGTGGATAGATTTAACCCCTTCAGCGGCAGTCAAATATGCACGAAATTCACAAACACACACACACACACACACACACACACACACACACACACACACACACACACACACACATAAAGAGAGAGAGAGAGAGAGAGAGAGAGAGAGAGGAAGTAAATGTTGCACACAGAGGGTTAATTAGAATTATTAAAGACTTTACTAATGTGCCACATCTCGACCTATGTACTTTCCCGGCCAAGTCCATACTCAAACACGCAGCTACATACCTAAATGATTTCCAGGTAAGTGTAACGATAGTATATGAATTACTGTATACATGTATCTTGTGTGTAAATTACTGTATACATGTATCTACTGTGTAAGTGTTTCAGTATATGAGCACATGGGTGAGTTAATGTGCGGTACACGCGCGCGTGTATTGTATAGTAATTTGAGTTTGTTTAACTAAAGAATTTGAGGTATTCATAAATATCATATTATGAGCTCCCTCGTCGAGACCTATTTAGCTCCTTTGTGGAGACAATATGAGCTCCCCCGTGGAGACTTGATGAGCTCCTTTGTGGAGACAATAACCCTCGTGGAGACGATATGAGCTCCCTCGTGGAGACTTGCTACATAGGCCCTATATATTCAATAATCATGTTTATATTTTTCTAAGATTTATAATGTCTGTTTTATGTTAAGTGCTGTCTGGGTAAAATTATTTGTATAGGGCCCCATTTTTCTCTCTTTTCTTTCTTTCTATAAAACAACAACAACAATGTATCTAGTTTTTAATTAGCTTATTAATTTATTTTCTGCTGTTGTTGTTGTTGTTGATGTTGTTGTTGTTGTTGTTTTGGCGTTACTGTGCCCATGCCAGTGGATTGTGTCTTGGTAATAATGTTCTGGATATGTGCTGCGGACCTCTGCTTCCTCTCCAATAGTCCCTCCTTCTCTCTTGAACTGCGTTTCAGCCCCTTCACAACACCTTGCCCGATGTCTCTTGCTATTTTATCCTGTCTACGTCTTTATCTTCTCTATCGCTTGTGCCCCCATGTTCCTGAGCGTGTGTGTGTGCGTGTGTGTGGGTGGGTGCCGTATCATGCGTCCGTTACTTTACCTCTTTGCTTTTGTACGGCCCTAAAGTGGCCCACATCTCTACGATGTTGTCTTTTTACGCAGGGGCCTCTCTTTTCCAATAACACGATGATTTTGAGCAACTCAATTAATATAGATTATCTATGCACTTGCTAATTTTTCTATTCAGCTGTCAAGTGTATGTTTATGTATTTGGCACTACATCAATTTGTAGTAATTGTTGTATTTCAAAGAATCTGTGATATAGGAAACTGAATTTGATTTGCATTGACTTGAAATGATATCAACTGTCCGTTTAAGAACAAATCCTCCTTTGTCCCTTACAAACTTTTGTGTACGACAAAATAATCGGTAATGCACGTTCACATCATTGGCAAATTCAATGATGTCGTGTTTGTTGTTATAGTGAAATGACCTAGAAGGGTATCTCATTTGGGAATGATATTTCCAGTGAGGAGTTTTCATGTTATGTTGTTGCGCTTTTTCTTTCGTTTTCATTTTTAGCACTTGTGTCCTTGACTTTTCGTAGAATAATATCTTTCCTGATTTTGTTTGTCCATTGTTGATGTTATATGACAAGGACAGTTGAAGTATTGTTATCTAAAGTGAAAACAACAATCGTGTGAAATGTTTCTTCATGACTTTATGATGTGAAATGTCTCTGCAGACGTGCGATTGGTCAATGGCTCGACGCCCAACGAAGGCCGCGTGGAGATCCGGCACAACGGCTCTTCTGATTGGTCGACAGTTTGCGGCACTTACTGGGACATTATTGACGTCATCGTCACGTGCCGTCAGCTGGGATTCCCCGGAGCCCACGCGGCGCTCAAGAGATCGGAGTTCGGGCGGGGCACGGGACCAATATCAAGGACACTGCTCTTCTGCAGGGGCGGTAAGTAGCTTATCTTAGCACAACGGATTTATGCTGTGTCCTCTAGCATGTTATGCGGCAATCAAAAGCGTATACACTGCTGCAAATTAATTGCACTTAATTGCGTCCATGTAGACATTTCCAGACACAGAGCCTATATACATATGGTATATACTGCAGAATTTAAAACCCTAAAGTTTTATACGCTTCGTAGAAGACCACGACGTCTAAGTAAATTTCCCGCCATGTTTATGGTGGTTATGATAAAGATTGCTAAATTGAATGAATAGAATGTTGGAGGTTCATCGCGATCGGACTTTATACCTGGTAGTTACAAAAAGGGATATATTTTTGATAATTTGACATGTTTTGGCATAACAGTGATATTGATAGCAACCCTCATCAGCAAATGAGCATCAAATGTTGATTTATGTAGCAATTTTGTACCAATAATGACACGAAGGAGAAAGGAATCGAAAAACATGATTTTGTATGTTTTGTGGGGGGAAAATAATCAATGTTAGAGCTGTAAGTTGAAAGCATCATCAGCTCTGTTAATTTGCATGCCTGATTTTTCATCACTCTTAAAAAAAATGAAATAGATAGATAACAAAAAATAAATAGTATAAAATCTTTGAAAGCCCTTACATGCCATAACTTTCCTTTGTTATGTTCGATTTTGCAAAAGCGTCTGCCATAATAACTGGCTGAATTTACTTTATCGACTTTAAGTCAACATGGTCACTGTGTGAAATTACCGATAAGGTATTAAAACCGAGCACTGTCGAGTATTGGTTATTTATCATCGGATTGGGGGTGGCGTTAGGTGTAAAACATCTTCAGAGGAAACACTAGTGTACACCTCAGGAAGGATTCGATCTCATGTGCAAGAATGCAGAACCATTCTATCCATTACACCCACGCGCCCCCCACAGGGTACGCGGTATCATAACCGCTGAAATATATTCCGTCTTGATTTCGGTGTTCATCATTATGTGTTCAATTTGGACAATTTTGAGAAGAAATCGCCTTATGAGGAAGAATGTAGGCCCATATCCGGAAATTAAAGGAACTGAATCAGCACCTCATGGTTACAGTCCTTGGTATCATTCTCAAGTGGAAAGTATAAGGCGCAGTTTTGGGATTTTGTTTTGTTTTGTTTAGTGTGT
The DNA here is from genome assembly GCF_040938485.1 of Diadema antillarum. Classification (NCBI taxonomy): domain Eukaryota; kingdom Metazoa; phylum Echinodermata; class Echinoidea; order Diadematoida; family Diadematidae; genus Diadema; species Diadema antillarum. Next base: position 88,089 of record NW_027272710.1, read on the forward strand.
GTGTGTGTGTTTGTTTTCTAATTGCGTGGAAATACAGTCAATAACATTTAGATTTTGGGATATTGTACTAAGATAAAGGGGGTGGAAAGGCGAATTATTCATAACGCCTCTGAGATATTACTGTTTCCCTTACGAGAGAGGAGGAACATCGCGGATTACAGAGCTTGTCAAAACAATCAATATATTGCTACTAAGAGTGTGCGACCGCAGGTCCTACCTGTCGAGTGCTATTAGATGCAAGACCACAGACACACAAAGCAAATGTTTCTGGTCATGAAATGTGTGGCTATTAGTACCCGATATAGCAAAGCCTCCCTTTGCTGGATACTGTCGAGATTTGGGATTAAACACAGAGTTTAGAAATTCAGGTGATTATTCACACTAATTAGTCATTATTGGTGTCGCTGTATTTTGCTGTCATTACCTAATGTTACCTGAGATTTGGTGAAATTTCACTTGATCTAAAAACTTGTTAAAGCTTCAACAACGACTTTAAGGCCACATGCGTTACGCATTCTCTGACATTAAATGTCTGATTTAATCCGGTTTTGATCAGTCAGTTCTGTATACAGTGTTACATACAGTGTCTCTTTTTTTGTTTTACTTTTAAGAAATACGTGCAAGATTATGTAAACATCAAAATAATGTGATAAAGACATTTCGTGACTATCATTTTACATAGACTGTATACACTTTTCATGCTAAAGAGATGTTGCATTATCAAGGGGTAATATCACTTCTTTACTCTCATCTCAAAGTGTTGTAGTTTATGCGCATGTCTATTGTTGTTGTTTTTTTTTTATTCTATATGGGGATGATGTAGAGAAGGGCCGATGAAGTTTCATTAAATTCTCGAAGAAGATGCCTGCTTTCCCGTTTTACATGACACATAGATTGCTAATCCCTTTGCCTAGGTTTACACACTGTCACGAATTAATGCGTCTTATAGCACGTGTCATAGTTTAATGGGAGGGCAGCGTCTATCTGCTATGCTGAATAACGTGTCAACTCGTACGTCTTTGACTTCGCAGCCGAGCCAAGCTTGAATGCGTGCTCGAGATCGACGTCGCTTGTGTGCCGGGAAGGATACACTGCAGGGGCTGTCTGTCAAGGTAAGATGGTTAATATTAATGTAGCCTATTATTATTAATATTATTATTATTATTAATATTATTGTTATTATTATTATTGTTATTATTTTAATTATCATTATTATTATCATCATCGTCATCATCATTATTATTATCGTTATTATTGTTATCATTATTATTATTATTATTATTTTCATTATTATCATTAGTAGTAGTAGTAGTAGTAGTACTATTATTTGGAACTACGGTTCTTGCAGATTGTGTGTGTGTGAGGGGGGATCGAGGCTTCCTTTTTTATCTTTCTATCCCTCACACACACACACACACACACACACACACACACACATGCGAAAACAAACAAACAAACAAACAAACACAAAGAGCGTATACACAAAGGGTTTAACATCCGGTCGCTCATTTTATCGAAAGGAAACCATTGTCAGCTCTCTTAAATTTGACTGTTGTATAACAATCTTTGTCAGGCTCACTTGAACAAACCGACAAGTACAATTTATCGGCCTCTTCCAAGTCGTATACAGTGACATATACAATAAGGAGAACAGACATACATGTAATTACAAAATAAAGGAAGCAATCAGGCAGGAGTCAGCTAAGATGCAAGTAATGACAATAAGAATGACAATAATGATGATGATTTCTTCTGTATACAACACACATATCGGAGTAATTAAACTCTTGAAAAGTCCTCCGAACATTTTGTTGTTAAATCCCCTACTGGAAGAACACAGCGTTTCACAGTGTGTTCACAATGTGTTCACACAGTCCGCTATGTGCAAACGCTCGAATTTAATTTCACACTGTGTTGTATTTTGTTTGTTTGTTTGTTTGTTTGTTTGTTTGTTTGTTTCTTGTTGTTTTTTTCACACACAGTTTATATAGTGATGTTCTGTTTTACACTGTGAATTGGTGATTCATAATGATTATCATGTTCACGATGTTAAAACGCTAGAATTTAGCAGTGTGATGAGATTTCACACTGTGTTTTCACACTGTGTTTCACAGTGTGTTTCACATTGTGTTTCACATTGTGTTTCACAGTGTGGATCTTGTGCTCTTTCCAACAGGGTGTAAAAGCTAATTTCGAATAATGTTCTTCCTACAGAGGAGACTTGGAAGTGAGACCCATTTCATCAGTTTGAATCGATGTGAGATGGTGTGGAAGACTAGTAGAATGAAGGGTAAAATACTTCCTGAGAATGACAAACCGCAAAGGATCAGTATAAGAAATATTCATCATAGCTATATTTAGAGCAAAAAGAATCCTCAAATGGCGAAATTAAGATTCATTATCAAAAATAAACTTCGAAAATTATGGCGAGAACAGTATAACTCTTTCTTGCCGTCAAGGTGATAAGATAAGGATGGGAATACATGAAATCATCATATTTCCGTGTATTCCCCGAATATCGCTCGTTACAACATATTTGGGGAAAATTTACAAGAGGACGGAAGATGACGATGATATTCCAACCCTTCTGTTACAGATACCGAAGTCAAGAAGTAATGTTCCACGATTTTTCCTCCTCTCCTTTTCCTTTTTGGTGATGAGTTTACCTTCCTGTGGCTTTTGAGGTTGTATAAGAGAAAGGTGTGTGTGTGTGGGGGGGGGGGGCAGGTGGAGAGAGATATTCAGAGAGAAGACAGAATTCCTCTCAATGTACGGCGGTACTTGCACCAAAAATGCTCTGCGCGAATCGGTTGCTTTGTGAGTGTTTATAAACGTGAAAAGTTAATCATAATGAACAGAGTTAGAGCAATCATGTCATGAGGGGGTTTGTAGGAATGAAACCATTGTTAAGAAAGTATTAAAATATTGGATTTTGTTTTCATTGAAAAAAAACCATCACCAACATCGCTGGTAATGTATTCTTTTTTTTGATGAAAATATTTAGGAATGAAATGATATCCACAAAGAAATAAGTCTGCCGTTCAACATTCCTACAGAGAGCGGAAGATATATACGCAGGCGCACATTTTATCATACTAACATTACTGCTAAACTGTGGCCTCATGTGTACATAAACAGGATGGTTGCACAATCACATGGTTAATTCCGTTCCTCTTCCACGTCTGAGGAAGGGTATTTGAAGGGAAATTAATGCATTGAAAGGAATCAACGAAGCCCCATACCAAATCTTTCGAGGATTATGCGCCTGACGAGTTTAGAACAGAAGGTATATACTCGGAAAGAAGCTTCGGAGATGTAGACTGTATAAGGAAACCATCAATTCGTCATCACCGGATTTGGCTTTGTGTCTTGCTTTCTTTACTAGTTTAAAACAAGAACGTTTACTACACTCGAAATCATCATGGGCTTTTAGAACAGTCCTATATTATCATGAAAGGGAGTTTGCATCAGATTTTCAAACATTTAACGAGAAGTGATCACGACAATTCGTCATCAACGAATTAGTTTATTCTGTTTTCTTTTTGGTTGTTGAATTATGACAATAATGTGCCTATCTGAAGAGTTACAGCTCGTTATTCCGAAGGTTCGTTAATCCGAAAAAGAAATGTAAAAAAAAAAATCGGAATTCCGAAGGTTCGTGTGTACGAGAAAAAAAAAAACCGTAAGGGTATTTTAACATTTTTCTTGGTTTAAGAATGATTGAGATAAGTGTTTCACGCAATGGTATTTTCTTTCTTTTTTCCACTCTCTTTCCTTAAATGGGCTTGGATATTTTTTGCTTGTGTTTTCCTTGTGATATCAGAATGTCAATAGTGACTTTAATCGGTTTTGTGATTTATTTTTAATCCTGATTTTGCAGTCATTTACCGAGGAATACCGAAACATATTTGATTAACCGGGCTTGCAAGGGCCTCATTCCAGTTTACGCGATGAGGGTAGAAGACCATAATTAACTTCTAATTATGCACGTACACTGAATCTCCAAAATTATAATCGCAAGAATTAATGGGCTTAAGATTTCAAGCGAATGACCACATAGCCAGGCATAGCGTATGAACTATATTTTGATCATGAATCTTCCTATAGAGGATACAATGTATAAGAAGCCCCCCCCCCCCCCCTATCCATCGGCCTTCTTACGGAACCTTTCGAAATTCTTAATCCATAGAGATCAGAACCTTCCGCTTCCTAGATAGATAGTGCCTATCGGTTTGCCTAATATCATTGAAAGCAGAGAATTCGAAACGGCAATTAATTGTCACTTGTGTTGCAATCAGGAAGGAACAACGCTTAATGTTCAAAAGAAGATGAAGAAAAAAAAAAGAAAGAAGAAAGACGTGGAAGGGGAAAAGATCTGCCTCTGTTCCATTGCGACATATAGATGAATTCATAATGTTGCAAGCTTGATTGTATGCAATTACTGCCTGGTCCAAATTGAGGACTAATATGCCTTCACTTCATAGAAGTGAACAATGTAACCTACCCCCCCCCCCTTAATTTCAGGTGAAACGCATGATCCACAAGTAACAATTTAGACAAACTTGTAAGCTAAAAGGGAGAAAAAAAGGAAAACATGTAAGAACGGGAAAGATGATTTCCGAGTTTCACTGCAGTGTTCCCTGACAAAGGTTGTTAAGTATCATGAGTGTGTCCAAAGCAGATTGAACTTTTTCTCTGTATTATGCATTTTCGCGTCCATCACTCAAGTTACTTCATTCTTGGGGTTGTTGAGTCTCAGGTCCAAGTGAACGCCTGCAAGAAAATATTTGCATTCTAGTTATTCTGGTGATATCAGATATAAGAATGAGCTCCTTCCGCCGTTAGGTGTAACGAGTCAACCCGCAATATTTGTGAACGTGAACACTCTTATTACCCATGTCTCTTTACATATATGTGACCGTGCATTACAAAACCAACAACAAGTCGCATGCACTGATTTTCTGTTAAGACTGAAAAAAAAAGTGAAATGGGTCAACCTGATCAATCTTGAGTTTTTTCATGTTTTCTGAAAGAGGTCTTCTTCTACATAAGAATATGCTTAAGTTTGGGGTCGCAAGGCGAACAGGAATTGTGATTTTAGCAGGGTTTTTTTCACACATTTTTGTATAATATTGTGATTAGGTGTGGCTTATTGAGTCCCTTTTTCATTTCTGAGAAACCAGGCTCTGATAACTATAGAAAGGATGGTGCTGCTGCTTTTGAAGTTGGCATTAACTATGGACAGAATGTGTTAATAGAAGATGCTCAATTCCAGTTTAATCAGATAATGCATTCATTGTTGTTGCTCCGGTGTTTTACATCCTGTGTTTTGTCCCATTCATCGCATTGTCACTGTTAGCCCGACGTGGTAAAGATTAAATGTACACTGTACTTCAGATCAGTTCACACTTTTCCGGAATATGTGCTTTCTTCCTAATATTTGGATAGGTTAAAGGGATCGTGCAGTTTTGGTTGAGACCTAATTTCAGGTTTCTAACTTTTTTCTGTGAAGTAATGAGAAACCTCTTGTGAAATATTAAAGAGCATGTTATTTTATGAGGAATTCAACGTTTATTTGATGAAAATTGGTTTTGAAATGGCTGAGATATCCAAAAAGAGCGATTCTAATAAAGTGTGGGACCCACGCTTTATTACGATCACTTTGTGTTACTTTGTTTTTGGATGTTTCAGCCATTCCAAACACGATTTTCATCAAATAAACTTTGAATTCCTCTTAAAGTGCTATGCTCTGTACTATATCATTAGTGTTTTCTTGGTATCTCGCAAAGAGTTAAAAGCCCAATTCTCATCTCCACCAATACTGTATCTTCCCTTTAAGAGAGTCCATTTTAATCAATTTATACATCATTTTAAAGCATAAAGACTGCTCTTTCACAATCTACTCTTAACTAAAAATCCATGACTGGCGATTTTTTTGTCTGTTGTGTGATGCAGGGTTATACGTACAATAATTATACGAGATTGAAATGCATGAGTAATTAGACAGCTACCATTGCTCTTGCTCTACGATTAATTTCTTGAGACCAATTTCATTTCAGACACATACAACGCCCGCATACGCAATCTGTAATTCAAGGGGCTTACATTCTGATATACCCAGGTCCATGCTAACTCTTGAAGGCTCGCAATGTGTGCCTTAAAATAAGAGAAAACTGCGAAACCAAGAAAAGAGATACAAATTTGCTCCCAATTATCTCATCAGACAGAAACGGAAGCATGACATCATCTGCTGCGACATAAAGATGAGAAACGCAAAATGACTTGTAGATCAGCCCCTTAACCTCTCGTGGGTTACAGTGCCCGACACGTTTTGTCTGTGTGCTAAATATTGACGCGTGTAGAACACATCAGGTATAATCACATTACGGACCATAATTACATTATCCACGATCTTAAAGTGCCATTGTGTGTGTATATGTGTGTCTGTTCAAACAATGCGAATTTACGCATTGTACTGTTATACATACCCACTGTTGTCATTACGGGGCCCAAAAAACCATTACCAGCGATTACCCTCGCGTATGAAGCGGATTTACCTTTAACTGTGACGTCATAATGTTGTCATTTCCTAGTTCCCGCGCTATTTGCATCCCAGCAGGTGTGTTCCGGCAGGCTTGCTTGCGCTTCCGTGGTTGAAATGGCTCATCTCGTATATGAATTTTATCTAATCTCTCTCTTTGTCTCTCTTATTTTGTATGTTTTTATTTGCTACGTGTTTGCAGTGTTCATTGAAAAAAAAAAGAATGCGCTTACGGGTTTGATTTCACATAACATTGCTTTCTATTTGAAGGAAGGCAGGTTTAAACAGTTTATCATTCAAGAATTTGCTCACACAATACGTCATGTGCCTTTATGAAGAACACATGTTATAGTAAGTCCAGTATCAGATAGAGCAAAAAAAAAAAAAAAAAAAACCTTTCCGATGATCCCTCACTTGTTGTATAACAATAAATATTCTTTTGACTTGGTGTTGTAACTAAAGATATCCCATATTTTCGTATTATTTTCTAGCAAGGTTAAATCCAGAATTTCTCAAAATTGACCCCCCCCCCCCCAAAAAAAAAAAAATGGAGTTAACTCGTTTCATTCTTCAATTTCTACCGACCTGATTTGAAAGGAAAAGTAACAAAATATACCTTGGTCCCACATGATAGGAGCTCGATGTATCTAGAACAAAGAATAGGATAGAAGGAATAGCAACATGCTGACTGGTTGATTATGCTGGCATATATAAAAGCGTTATAACAAGGTAAAAAGGGAACTAATCAGACAATTAGCAAATTTTCTATGCCGAAAATTGATAAGCGTATGGTTAAAAAAAAAAGTGACACACCCACTGGCGTAATATAGTGCAGTGATCTATAACTGTGGTCAGAATGTGCTTTAACCAGCAGGTCTCAATTTGAAGCAGTTTTCCCACACTTTCAAATATCAGGAATGTGTCAGAAATGACGGCGTTTGTTTGTTTGTTTGTTTGTTTGTTTATTTGTTTGTTTGTTTGTTGTTTTTGGTTGTAATTTCCGGCAAGTCAACTTTTGAATGTTTTTTTAACCTACTTGTTTGCCTTGATACCATTTTTTATAGACTTAACATAACAAGCCCTGCCAAAATTGTAGCGTCCGAACGAATGTTGCAAAGTGAAATGATTGATTTTTTTTTTTTTTTTTTTTTACAAAAAGGTTTGATCGAATCATCATAATGTGTTTTTTTCACAGTGTATAAACTTTGATGAAGTGGTAAGTTATATTCAAATGTTATTCATATGAAAAACAATTTATCCTTGATTTTATAACCTTTTATATAAGCACGGTGAGGTATGAGAGTGGTCTCTATACCGTCACCTCCAAGGAATATCTAACGTCTTTTGTTAAAGGTCCTTTGCTTTGGATTTGAATGTGTATTTATATGTATTGCAACCAGAGTTTGTAGGCTTATCATTTCCATCATTTGACGTAGAACTCGGCTATCTTGGTTGCTATGGAGACCAGACGTATGCACGTGCCTTGCCCGACGCTGTCTACATCAGCAGCACCAACATGTCCGTCGTGGTGTGTCTCAACTACTGCCGAGAGAGGGGGTACTCCTACGCCGGCTTGGAATACGGGGAGGAGTGCTATTGCGGACGCGCAGGTTCGCAATACGCGCGCTACGGTCAGCACTGGGATTCGGGGTGCCAGCATCCCTGCTCGGGGTACGCAAACGAGAGATGCGGAGGAATTGGAAAAGTTGCCGTATACAAAAGTGAGACTTCTCCTTTCGATTCACTTTCTTTTCTTTTGTTTTTTAAGTTGTAAATCTGATACATCATTTTATTCGGAGAATGATATTTCATACGTTCGTTGCTTGTTTCTCTTTCGTTTTTTTTTTTTCCGTTGGTTAGATTGTTGTTTGAATTTGGTGGATGACAGACCAATATGCAATTCGAAACATAACTATTGATTTGTATTTAACTGCGTCTTCAGACTTAAGCATGTAAGAGCTAGTAAATTCTTTGATTAAAGTTGTGTGAGAGCATTATCATTTGTAATTTTTCTTTGCCTATTCATTTTCTTCCCCTGTATTTTCGTGGACAGTGCGGATAGATCAAACATAAGTTAAAAAAAAATCAAACATAAGTCTTCAAATACTCAATTCTGATTGGCTGATACCGCACTTGCTTTTGATTTGCTGACTTATCCAGGGCCCTGATGACATTATTCCATGTGTCTCCTCCCAAAAACTACCAAAATTTTCAGTGTAAAAATTGTGATACAATTAAGTTATTCACAGGACATTACTGAGCGCCTTCCTATGTCAACGTCTTGTGGTATGTTTTTCTTCACACAGCAGTGTATATGAATGAAAAAGAAAGATAGAATAATTATACTCTTTATCAGATTGCTGATCGTTTGTCCGTAATATCATATGATCGTATGCAGTAAATACGACGATGCCTACTGGCGAGGCATCGTCACCGAGTATTACAACACCAGCATCATCACAGACAACGAGAAGGACGACGACAACGTCGACGCCAGGCAAGTCCACGGAATTATCGTCGACATCTTCACTGAAATTCGTGAAAACTGTATCATCGAATACAACGGCCACAACGCCCTCAGCGACGGTTTTAAAGAGAACCAAAGTACACACAACAAAATCTCCCCACGTCTTCACTGAACGAATGAACGAGACAAATTTTGACGCCCATTCAAGTAAATATAGCTTTACTGTAGTACAAAGGGGAAAGTACGAAAATGATTGTGAATTTTAATAATGCTTTTCACGTCTTTCATGATACATAAAGGGAATACTATTGGTGTCGCTGTGTCTGAGGTGATGAAGCCTGTGTATAGAATAAATTGATCTCATATTTATTGAATATGAAGACCTGAATATAAAAACGACCCAAGTCCATTTTTTGGCCAAATTCAGTTTGACATGGGAAATTGTAGCTTATGCATGGACTCATCTTGTGTATATATGATAAATCCTAAATACCCCCGGAAGTGCCTGAAATAAATGAGTTAAATCTTATATCAAGGGTCATTCTTACATTCATATAATAGCGCCCTCTCTCATCCTTCTCTCATCTCTATAGCAGAATATAATGTATATGAATCAAAGAACGACCAAAGTCCATATGAATCAAAGAACGACCCAAGTCCACCACACAAAATGGCCTCTCCACAATTAATGTAAATGTTAATTGTCATAATAATATGCGTTCTAATTTGTATATACAATGTTGCCTTCCCATCACAGTTAAATAGAATATTATTGGACAAAAAAAAATATGAAGTTTTTATTTTTTATTTACTCGAAATGGTCTTCCATGGACTTGGGTCGTTCTTATATTCATATACTCATATGTTTGTAGTGACGTTATAGTGATATTGAAATAAGGAGATTGAAGTCAAATCGATTGACCATCAATGTATGCCGGGAATTATCATTTCGTCTCATCAGTTTGAAGCGTATTAGGGTCAATGCCTGTGGAGACGCGAGGGGGGGGGGGGGGGGAGTGGGGGGAGGGCAGCTGAACTGTAAATTGTGGTGACACAACATCTGCTCCTGCGACAATTGCTCCTGTCTTATTTTCTTCAAGGGCTTGGGGTTAGCATTAGGGTTGTGACAGGTTTTTACGTTTGGTTTGATGTGAGGATTAGGATTAGGGTTAGGGTTATGCTTGTTGATGGAAATTGTGTTTGGATTAGCGTGCAGATGTTCCATGGGAGCAATTGTCACAGGAGCAAAATAATGTCATGGAACCATGTATTGTACACATGGTTCTACACGACACTCTGTTTTCTCCCTCGCCTCAATTCTTGCTGAAACTGTTGAAACTTTCCGCCATGTTATGATCTCACGCTTGTGTTTTCCTATTTGCACTCTTGCTTCCACGACAGGTGAAGAAATGAAGTACCTTGCAGTCATCATGGGCAGCCTGTTCTTCGTTGGTATCCTCGTCATCTCCTTTGTTCTTGTCTGGAATTTCAAATTAAGGTAAGAAGTGCCAGGGTCGACTAGCATTGGACAGTATTTTGCTCGTTGAATTGTTTTGTATTCCATCGTACGTTCTGTCCTTAAAGCTCCAAAAGTGGAAAGGGGAAGAGGTGGAGGAAGGGGTGTATTCTTCGGGGAAGCCAACGAAAAGAAGAGGGAAAGCCTTGAGATAGCAAGAACCGTTCTTAACTGTGAACATAGAAACCGACATTTTGAAATACATAGTGCATACTAACACATTACATGTTAATGACACACATGCCAAACCCAACCTACCATGTAATATATCCAACTTCACCACTGGAACCCGTTGAGGTCAAGTATCCTCAGTATTCTGGTGCAGGTGTCTATGGGAAACACGTGTTATAGAAAAATCAGTCCGTTCTCAACGGGTTAAGTGTAGAATCAAAAAACAATGTACAGAGCTTGACACACACATATACGCTGGTTATACAATATTACTAATCGTCGGTTTCATGATTATTTCAAAGAAGTTAATAGCAACGTTGATGATAATAAATATTATTATAAGGATATCAAATTTCAAAAACAATGATGATAATACCGAAGTCATTCAAATTGTTACTCATCAGTTGTGATATTATCATCATCATCATCATCACTGTTGTCATACAGTCACGACTATCACCGGGGCAGTAATTATTTGTCTCCTATTAAACCGATCTTGACAGATCCAGAATGCGAGCCATCGAGGACAGCCCACTCCACCACCAATCGCCCGAGCTGGCCACCAATCCCACCTACGAGCAGGAAGATAAAAAGATTCACCTCGTTTACTCTGACCTCCTCACCAGCGACCTCACTGATAACCATTACGAGTCATTAATCACTTCCGGGGTAGGGGACGCAGATGGCCCCGCCATACTTTGCCCGAGGAAACTGCTACGAGGTGGACACGATAACGACCGCTACTCAAACTTGCCCAATCGCATCCCGTCGTACTTTCCGCAGCCAGACTTATATGAGAATTACCGATATTCGTACATGCAGTGATTAAAGCAGTTGATGAACCTAAGACTTAAGGTTTGTTTTGTTTTGTTTTGTTTTGTTTTGTTTTTTTTTGTTCGACCTTGCATTGTAGAGTTCACACTGCTGTTTGTTCTTTGAGAACTGAACGGTGATTGTTTTGACAATTCTGGGCACTGTCATCGAAGTTCGACGGCGCCATCTTTAGCCCTTGCAATGGGAGGAAACGTGTTGAATTTGTTGAAAGGTTTCTTCATAATACAGTGCGCCAGGCATCACAGAAGCAGCAAAATGGCCGAAGAACTTACCTAGCCGGAACAGTTTCGTGCGCAGCTGCCAATAGTGTTTCGTCGAGATATATTAGCATGCTATAGTGGACATAGGGAACCGCGACTCCACCTGAACAGACATTGGTCATGCTTATGATCATGCATTCTTAGAATATGACACTTTCTGGGGTTTGTACAATGTATGATCAGGTTCATGGTTGATTGATGTCAAATGCGAGCAAGACCAGAGAGTACTACAGATTTAAAAAAAAAAAAAACAGCAACAAACGAACAATGATAGCATTGAATATCAACGGAAATGTAGAAGTCAGTTCAGACAGATTACTGAGTTGTTATTATAATGTATATTTGAATGTGTATTTCTGACGAACATTATTTTCTCTTCCTTGACGCTTTGTGTGCTGTGAGTGCTGATTGGCACCAAAAACCCCACAGCCTAAAACACAAAGCACTGTCCAATTTAAATCCCTGGCACAGAAAGCCCTGGGATACGAGTGAATGTCCTGCTTTCACCGTTGAGGTCCTCCTACATGTTAACTCCTTCGGGACTACACTACCAATAGATACCTTTCACATAGTGAATAAAATGTTTTGCCAATCTATTTTTTTTTTTTTTTGACAAATGCCTCCCTCTTGAATTTCTATTTCTTCCTTTGTACAATGTGCCACCTCGGAGATTGCCCATACTGTGCGGACTATCTTCTGCTCTTTTTTTTCCATTCCCTTTCAAAAATCTCTCATTAGGGAGCTTTACATTTTTGCGACGCAAGCGAACAGAGGAGAAGAAAACAACAACAACATGAAAAAACACACACAAAAAAGCCATGTTTTGCGCATGCACAAAATTACTTTATCAAAATCGATCTATTTATAGCTCGCATCTTTTGAGTTTTCAATTCTCGTTTTGGGCTATTTTACGTCTGCTCAATTCACGAGGCAGAGATGCACTGTTCCTATTTGGGGGCGCCATTTTACTTTGGATAAGTTTAATGAGTCTCCACGTAATCTAAAGCTGTTTTGCATCATAACCCGGGGAGAGGAGGGAACGGCCAATGCGATCGTCGTATTAAACGTCGTAAATTTAACATTGTGCCACGTTCGCACGTCCGACTCAGTCGACGGCGTGCCAACTTCGCATATTCTGCTCAAGCGCACCAATCCGCCTAATCCGATCGAATCGCCAAATGCCGCGGTACAATAAAAGCGTTTCTCGCGCTTCCGTTCCTCACACATATAGCTTGCATTTTATGTAGTGATTGATTATCAAGAGGTGTTCTCAACTGGATTTGAGAGTAATTTCTAAGTTTCTGTCACTTCTTTGTGTGCAAAAGTCATGCCTTGGCAGTAATGTAGCTACTGGTCATGTGAAAGAAAAACAACCATAGATTTGTCATACAATAACACATCAAAGCAAAGTTTGGCATTTTCTCTATAAATTTACTCACTATTTGTCCAGATCAACAGAAATCTATAGAAGTTACATAGACGTGAAAAACAGGATGTTTTTTCAAAGCATGAAACCTATAGTTTCTCAGAATAATGTGGCACAAGGGGGGTTTCCACCATGGCACATGAAGAGTTAATGTCTGTCTGACATAACGCTGTCCCCCGATTATTCGAGCCGTCGCGATCACTTCTTCTTTCCTCGCGATGTTTTCAACAATTCCCTTTAACTCCTGACCAGTTTTCTTGCGGCACATTGTAATTCCTTTCCTGCCTATCCCTTATGCTGTATCCTTGACATAACGATAAGATCATTGTATAGGCACTTCCGGAAACTGACGTGTTCCTGTAATTTATGGATATCTGTTGTCCATACCACAGGATATCACGATTGAAACTGACCCTGAGTCTTTAAGTAATTTATTCTGGTAAGAAGGTAGAAACTCCAGTATATGACGTTGATATCGTGTAGCATGTAGTAGACTCTGGTGTTGCTGTTTTCATTATTTTCTTGCATTGTCAAACTTAGATTTTACAGCGTATTTCTCTTGGGGTAATGGTGTTCTTGTAGTAGACTTTATCTCTTTTAGGATTGACTTGTTGCTCATTTGATGAAAATATCACTCAGTACATGATTTGGGGGAATGGCAACTCATCTGTTATGATTTTATGCGGATGTATTTAGTGATTTGGCTGATTTGGTTAGTTGGCAGGTTGATGCTTTGCCCTTTATTCGTCTGCCATTGCCTGCTACGATCTGTCGTCTGTGTGTATACGTGTTTTGCTATGAAAACCCAACGTGTATGAATCTACTACTAAAAGGTGAAACAAGCCGTAAAATAGGCAAAAAGCTGCAGCGTTGAATATTTTATCATTCACGACTACGTATGTCGCTACAGTAGTGTATACATATCGGCTATGAGAGACCGGCCATCAAAAAATAAATATGTAATGAAACATGATACTCAAACCTTCGATAGTGTGGGTAAAAGAGATAATATTATTGTATTTCCATGTGTGGGACATAACCGTGATAAGTGTGTAATTCAAACGCAAGCAAAACACAGAGACACACAAGACACAAATTTGCGTTTGTTTGTTTTGTTTCTTTGTTTCTGTTTGCTTTGCCCTGTTTTCTTTCAACGTCCGAGAGCAGGAAGTCGGGTGTTGATTTCTCTTTCATTTCAACAGCGTCTAATAGGCTCCATTGTATTGGATTAAGTTCAAGAGTATGTGATAAAGCCACGGTAGGATTGTGTAATTGCCTAAAATACGTATATCATTTTGTGTCGTGTCGTATCGATAGACCAACATCTATTTCTTATAGGTACACAGAAGGAGCACTGGATGTTGATTATACATCCATCTCACTGTTTAAAGGTATTGTTTACCAGTGGGAGCAGTTCTTTAAAAGGAGAACAATGCTCTAGTTATCATATTTGATGCATATGTGTAGGTCAGTAAATACATGTATCACAAAGCATCCTACGATACAAAAAAAAAATGCAATAAACCCTAAAATATAAGGAGATATCACTATATTTCTCACTAAACCATAACGGTTAATTCTAGAAACAATTTTATTATAACTATTGTTTGTTTATACTGATTAACATTCTTACATTGGTTGCCTCTGTCTCTAATACCCCCATTCCACAGAGATTTCTTTCTCATCGGTCACTCATCGGAAGCAAAGATTGTTGCTTCCAGCCACACACCGACGTGTATCGGATAGCAGTCTGATGAATCCGACTTGCTTGGTCGACCTTGCCTCATCGAATCACCACCCGGCATGTCTGACACTGAGCTGATAGTCGACCAACACAAGTCTGATTCGTCTGACTTCGATCCGATACTCTTCGGTGGGTGGCTGGAAGCAATACAATTTGCTTCCGATGAGTGACCGATGAGAGAAAATCTCTGTGGAATAACTCATATTTTAGAACTATTTTGAAGCACTAAAGCTGAATTTTGTTTCATCTGCAAATGATAAATAATGCCTTTAACCGCGATGAGGATGGACTATTTGCTCTGACGAACGGTAATAAATTATTGTCATGTAAATCATCATAACATGCACATGAATATCTATTTGTTGAACTGGTGTAGCGTTAAACCCCTGTACTTTTGTTGTCGTCGTCCAAGTGAACTTGCTTGTTTAGGAGGAAATGAAAACGAAAAGACATAAGAAACAGAGGATTATTTAGACACAGAAAGGAATGATTTTAAATGTTTGTTCCCGTTTTTGCTTTTGTTTGCTTATGTACGGACTGAGCTTGTATTGGAAGAGTACAACCAGAGTTGGTTCTGGCTGTGTCAGCATTCCTCTATTGAAAAAGGATCCTCACACATTACGTTATTTTATTACTTCAAGAATGTTGTAAATGGCATTATGCATGTTAACTTTATCAGTCAACTAGATTCTTTTTAAGTGACGTCATTCTCTTTGCTTTATGTAGTTTTATGCCGACACAATTCGACAGGCGACACTTCTTGATGGTCAACCGTGTAATAATAATGCCTGAAGAGCCAGAGTTATGTAATGATTTCAAGATGGAAAGGTTGTTCTCTTTCTGCTCGACATCTATGAATTCGCTAGCCACGATAAACTCTTACAATGTTCATCTGTAATAATGGCGCTCTTACTTGTTTATTATGGTCAATACCCTTTATTGGTAATGACGCTAACCGTTTCCCTACGAAATTCTGTACTATCAACATTGATCTGCACAGGACGTACAACGTTTCCCTAGGAAAACTGACTGTAACAGTAGCAGTGAGAGACGAACATTTTATTTTAGAGATAAGGATACCTGCAAAAATAAAAAGTACTAAGAAGAATTTGTTGCCTTTAATGCGCATGAAAGACGCGGAAATGCATTACGATAAAAAGCTATGACACCTTCGTACGAAGCAAGTAATGTTTTAGGTGCGTATTAGAAGTACTTGAACACGAATTTTGCTGCACTTCAACAAAATCTACAATCCACAGCTATATAAACCAGGTGTTTACACCCGTGAGTACACTATACAACATGCTACAGTAGAGGTATGACATATCATACTCACTTTGTTTTATTTTAGAATCGGAGTTCGAATTGTAAGCACGCTGTGTATTTTGTAGCAGTATAAACATTCGAAGTGTAGCTCTGAAATAAAAGTCAAATTGATAGTGTGTATCTCTGCCTTGTTGTTCCTAGTTTGATTACTGATTTGTTTGTGATTTTGTGTCAATTCAGCAAATTCAGGGCTCGACCTTAGCGGGAGCCCGGGGACCATTGGCTCCCCAGAATCGCTACGGGCTCCCCAGAAATGTATGAAAAAAGCCCGGCTGGCTCCTTAAGTTTTTTTGCCGTATAGACTCACGTTTCAGGACAGAATCATAGTTTATGTACACACTCACACTATGTGACGAGCGCGAGCGGCCCCGGCGCGCACAGCGAGCCCTGACGCTCGAAGTTATTATCCCTGCAATTGCAATATAGACTACACACTGAACATGTTTCATTCTCCAGCCGGCCCACGTTGCCCGCATACATGTGTGTGTGTCTGTGTGTACCCGACGTGTGTGTGTGTTCGTATCTTCTATTATAGAATAGTGAGCGCACATGCAATTCGCTGCTTGCGTACTGTGTACACCGAACGGAACTTCGCGCGCGTAAATCCCTGTCGCCTACGGACCCTGAATGTTTACATCGATCGCCGTGTATCCCCATGTGTGGCCGGCTGGGGAGTGTGAGTATAGTAGCGTAGCTACACACTGTAGCCAGCTGCCACTATAAACAGTACTAGTACCCTGTTTCGTTTTGAGTCGGGGTAGAAGCACTCCATTGTGCAATGTCTGCTTCTTTTTCTCTACTTCTTCCGCTTTTCCCTTGCCTCCCAGGTACGAAATGATTTTTAGAGTGTTGTGTGTGTTTTTTTGTAACGTTATTGCATCATTTTTCTGCAAGGAAGAGGTGAGTTTCTGTTCGTGTATTGATGAGCACTGCAGTAAATGTGCAGGTGAAAAGCGTTCTAACTTTCTTTCGTGGAAACTCGATGTATTTCTAGGCCTATTAAAGGAGATCTCATATAACAGAATACTTATAACAAACTATTTTCCGGTCAAAATGAATTAATTTCCTTTGTTTTGTATCGTTTATTGACGATCCCAAGGATCTCGTCGCAATACAGTTTCCGATGTGTATTAATTTTCGCGTAGCTTTCGGTGCTGCAAACTTTTGCTAGGGCCTAGTCCTACTACTAAACTTATCGTTCTATTTCTGTCGTTTCTCACACCTCGTTTGGTACTGTTCCATTTTATATCACTTTATCCGTTCCCTTTATACATGTACTTTGAAATATTTAAACGTAATTCTTTCAAGTGTCTCGCACTTATTTTCGTAACGGCGATTTCTCCGCTTTGCTGCAATTAAGTGTACTTTTTCAAATCGAAGTCACGTGTGTTGTCTTTTCTAAATATTTGTGTTGGGAGGTGTTGATACTTTGTATTTGTTATTTATTTTCCTCGGTTTTTATCTCGAGGAACTGTGCTTGTTTCTTAATGTTGATGGAAAAGGCTAAAATGATCTGAGTGATGTCTGATGGTGATGATGAAAACTATGCTGGTATAAAAAGACGGCTTGCTGCAAATGCTGAGTGTACGTGCCGTTCGTTTTATTTCACTTTCCCTCTTATTCTTCTTCCCCCCTTACTCTTCTTTCCCCTCCAAAGAATGATAAAAAAAAAATACATACACCTCACAACAAAAAGATCCACGATCTACCAACCTTCGTAAAGTTAAATCTAAATGTTCAATATCAGCACAGAATAAGGAGAAAGCATGAATTACAATAGATTAGAGCGAAGAGATTGTGAAATACTGAATACATGCGCGCAGTCCGAGCTCTTCGGCTCGAAGAAACTTGACACCCACCCCTCTCTCCTTGTGGAAATTTCCACAAAAGCAGGTGCCACACCCAGGTGCGTGCCAGACGAAAGAATGGCGCACTGGAATAAACAGCGTGTAAATATCATGGAAATATCGATCGAAGAACCAGCTCATTAGTTGAATTAAAGGAATCATTGCAAAGATACCGTGATTCTACAATTTTATAGCCTTTCTTTTGGCGCATAGCAGGAAACATCAGTCGAATATAGTGTACTTAATCGAATATCTTATGTTCCCTGAACAATAAAAAAGGATTGATTAATCAGTCAATTAAAAAGGCAATCACAGAAATACTTAAAAGGTCTCATATGCCCAGACAAATTCACTATGAGTAGGTCCAATGAGATGCAGTCATCACATGGTTAGACAGCAAAATCATGACAATTAATTTCAGTTCATGCTCATCATAACTGCTTATTACTTTTCAAAGTTTTGGCTATCAACATTCGTTCGAAGGTGTTTTTTTTTTTTGTATGTTTTTCCTCGTGAAAGACGTAATGACTTCTTCGTATCGAATGTAAACTGCATGTTAAATACCGTAAACAAGCCATCAGCTCAGCTATGGCGCATTCGATCCATCGAACTCGCAGTAACCTCTTAGGCAGGAGCACATGGCGCATTCCTTTAAACTTGAAAGTACAACCACGTGTTTGCACATTGACGCAACCACACACAGCGCGGCATTTTGCGATCATCGTCATAGCAGACTTTCCGATTCCAGTCAGGGTAAAAGAAATTGGAATACCGGTACTTTCGGAAAATACTGATGTTTAAAATCCAGTAAAATTAAAAAGCCTGAAAACAACGAATGACTATGTTTTATAGTAAACAGTACTCAGTAGTTGGAAACACCGAGCAGAGTTTTGCATTCACTCACACAGAAGCTTTCTTGAGAAGATGAAAGCATCCCCCTTCCCTACTAGATAGTGGAAGCTTCCATAACCAGCCCAGCAAGTTTCTGGAGGTACATACATGCACTTGTAGTCTTGTACACATGCATTGAGAGAAAGCAATCAATCAACGCTGAACATTGCGTAGTTTGGATTCTTTATCGTGCTGGTGACCAGCTCGATACTTCGGCATGTGTCGTAATGTTATGTTAAAGAGCTTGTAGGCCTTATAAGTCGACAAGTTTAATTCAAAATGGCAAAAAGAGGGAGATAGAAAAAATACAGATTTTGGTGGAAAATACAGATTTTGGAGCTGCTGCGTACGGATTTGTGCTTCCAAAGCTTGGCAGCTCTGCTGATCAATCAACATGTGGCGTTACATAATTGTTTCTAACCCACACCTTGCAACTAAAAAAAGAAGAACCGAGAAAGAAAGACAATAATTATGAACAGACCAGGGTAAGAAATTACACAAGGGAATGGGAGAGGGACCACACAAAACACCTACACACACACACACGCAGGTGCACGGCAGGCACAGGCACAGGCACACACACACACACACGCACGCACGCACACACACACACACACACTGTGACTGTGCTAAAACCCGTTAGAGACTAAGAACCAGGTATCTCCGGCTTGTGTCAGTGGAGAAATGCATGTTATATCTAAATGAAATCTTCTCCACCAGGTTAATACATGTAATAGACCTCTACTGCTGATTGTGACTGAGGGAAACGTGGCTCCCTAAAACTCAATTTGGCTCCCTAAAAAGGTCCCTGAGGAGCCCGGCTGGCTTCCTAGAAAAAAAGTTAAGGTCGAGCCCTGAAATTGTACATTTATAAGATCGAAATAGAAAATAGGTAGAGAAAAAAAAAGTTCAACTTCTGATAGATACGCACCTGTGACTTCGAGTATGGGCTTCCCTTTGATCGAGTTAAACAGACCACTTCCAAGAATTTATTCGAAAAAGAGAAGCTTAGAAAAGTACAATGCAAAGAGATGCTTTCTAAGTATGAACACATGGTTAAGAATGATACTCTGTAATTGAGAAATGGCATATTGTCATGACTTATGAACCAAGTCATATCTATCTTTTAAAGCCGTTTGTTTGAAATCTTACATTATTATGACGTCAAATCTATTTGAGTCAATGCATCCATTACGGCACATACCGTTTTGATCACATTTTTCCTGCCTTTACCGTAGAGCGAATACTCGGTGATCTAACATTACCTCGTGACCTTCCCCTTATCACCTCAATGGCACCAGATTGCATCAGAGATAATAGGGAGCTTTAGATTTTAGACGCGCGGACGTTCAGAGGGGAAAAAAACAAAACAAAACAAAACAAAAAAACATGTTCTGAGCGTACGCAGAAGCGTGCGTCAACTTGACCCGCGCTTCTGCGCAAGCTCAGAACATGTTTTTTTTTTCCCTTTGAACGTCCGCGCGTCTAAAATCTAAAGCTCCCTAATGTCATCGCAGTGAGGGAAATTTGCCACCATTTGGTTGATCATTTTTATCTCTTAATTCGGTTCCTTCACTTCATATCTGACTTGCTAATATTTTACTTTTCCAACAACTGACACTTTTGAAAATTGTTTCTTTATTGCTTTAAGTACTTTAGTACCAAACCTAATTTTCCAAACCCCTGTACGAGTTGATATGGTGTATGAATCATTACATAAATAGAGAATAAGATAGCATTTTCCATGATGAAAGCACTGCATAATATGATCGTTCCCTTTCATGTATCAATAGTATTGTGACAGTACAATTATCAACTCCTGATATTCAGCCACACAAACATTTTATTTTTATTTTTTTATTTATTTGTTCTCCACTCATGGGACGGATAGCCCTGGTCAGCTAAGAGCTGTTTTTCACAGGGGTCCGACCATATACAGTATTACAAAAGAAAAAAACACACAAAAAACAACATACAATCATTAAAATGTACAAACACTGAAACACACGTAAAAGGAATAAGAAAGAGATAGAAAAAATATTTGTACAATATATGCAATATACTTAGAAATACATACAATACATTACAATATAATATGCATTACATCATTAAAAAAAAACACACAAAAGAAAGGATGCCTCCATCGCTACACATTTTTTCTGTTTTTATATGTAATGAGTTCCATGACCTTTTACCCCATGGCCCTTAATCCAGATCAGTTCAGAACCCCAAAACCCAAAACCCAAACCCAAAACCCAAGCCCCCAAACCCCAAAATAATTAATCACTGCCACTTCAAAATATATTGTTATTACATGTCAGGATGAATCGTTTGAAGGATAGGATAGAATGTATATCCTGATAATTCAAATCATTCCATAATTTAGCTCCTCTGTACCTTAGGGATCTTTTCCCATAATTAGTTTTTGGTCGAAAAAGTTGTAGTTTCTTTTCACCTGACCTAGTACGATACACTAACTCACGGTAACAAAATAACTCACATAAATATGGCGGATAAAAATTAAACACAGCTCTGAACATAGTACATGCTAACTGTTTCCACCACCGTAAATCAAGACGGTCGAGTTTCAGTTCAGTGTACAATGAATTTGAAGGATATCTATAATCAACATTCATAACAATTCGTAAAGATCGATTTTGAAGAACTTGCAATTTTCTCAAAAGCGATTTGCTAGCGTTGCTCCATACAGAACTGCAGTTATCAAAATGACATTGAATTAAAGATTTAAAGAATGTCAAAGCAACATCTTTATCAATATATGGACGTAGTCTTCGAAGCAGATACATATTCTTCACAACTTTATTCATTACAAGATCAATATGTTTGTTCCATGTTAAATTGTGATCAATGATCACACCAAGATATTTGCAAGATTTAACTTGTTTAATTTCATTACCATCAATATAAATTAGTTAGCCAGATCATTTTGAACATATTTCAAACGTTGTTGTGTTCCTATGAACATCAGTTCACATTTTCTTCACATTCACTAACAATTTATTTTTCTTTAACCGCAGTGATAAACTGTTTAAATCGTGATCAAGTTTAGTAACAATTTCAGGTATGTTCTCTGAAGACGTAAACAGGCACGTATCATCTGCATATAGCGATACATTGCATCGCAGTCTATTTGGCATATCATTGACGAACAAGGAGAACAATAACGGTCCCAGCAAGGACCCTTGTGGTACACCGCATGTTACTCTACTACTATGGGATGCATAACCATTAATGGACGTGAACTGAGTTCTTCCATCAAAGTAGCTCTTAAACCAGTTCAGAGTAAAATTATCAAACCCATACAATTTTAGTTTCTTGAGCAATATACTATGATTAACCATATCAAAAGCTTTACGCAAATCAATCATTACCAGCCCAGTAAAATTGCCTTTGTCTGTCTCACAAAGCCATTTATCTGTCACATTTAATAAGGCAGTTTGTGTAGAATACTTAGGTCTGAAACCTGACTGACAGTCAGATAACACATCATACTTACTGAGATAACTGTACAGTTGATTGTACACAACACTTTCCATAACTTTGGCCAAGATCGGGATTACAGAGATAGGTCTATAATTTTCCAACAATGATTTACTACCCCCTTTATGTACAGGTGTTACCCTAGCACATTTCCACTGACTGGGTACAATGCCTGTATGTAGTGACAGATTAATAATGTGAGTGACAACAGGTGCAATGATAATAGATACAACTTTTAACAACCTAGCTGGTAGATTATCTGGACCTGTTGCCTTACTTTCAGATAATTTTTTCAATATCATTTCAACGTCAGAGGATATGACATCCTGAAACACAAAGGAGGGCAGATCAAGATAAGACAAAAATGACTCTTCACACTGATCTGTATCATCTACATTTATGTACAATTTGTACATTATCATCATGTAAATCTTTACCAATGGATATGAAATAATCATTGAAAGTATTAGACAATGCCTGGCCGTGTACAATATTACCGTTCACTTTAATAGAAGTTGCTTGCTTGCCAGTTTTCTTTCCAGGGGTTAATGAATACAAGGCATTCCATACTTTTTTAGGATTTTCCATTGCAGACCCTATCTTCATAGAAATAAATTCACGTTTAGCTTGTCGAATAGTTGCAGTTACATTATTACGTGCAATCTTATATTTTTCCCAATCATCATCATACTTAGTTTTCTTGGCTTTAGCCTTAAGGCGATCTCTATCACGCATAAGGTGTAGAATAGAAGGAGTCATCCAAGATGACTCTTTTTGTTTAATACGAGTTTTACGAAGTGGTGCATGTTTATTGGTGACATCCATTAACATGGTGAGAAAAATTGAACAAACAACTTCAGGATCATTTAACAGAAATAATGGCCCAAAATTTAATTGATCCACATCTCTTTTGAAGGCATCTGCATGAAAATGCCTCATATTTCTTCCAGTTTTATACTTATGACCAGTAAAACTAGATTGTTGCCTACCAAGAATGCAATATATCATGTAGTGGTCACTGATTGACAATTCAACAACACCACTTTTGATTATTTTATCTCTAGTACTACAAAATATAAGATCAACTGTTGTGGAAGTTACATTAGTTACTCGTGTGGGCTTATCAATAATCTGCTGACAATTATATGACTTCATAATATCTAAGAGCTTATTTGTGTGCCATGCATTCATTGTGACATCACAATTCATGTCCCCTAAAATAAAATATGGTAAGCCCAAGTCGTCAATCTTTTGCAAAACTTGATCAAATTCATTAAAAGTTTGAACATTTGAATTCGGTAGTCTATACCACGTTATGACAATAAATGACTTTTGTTTTTCATTGTGAATTTCTGTGATTATCATCTCCAGTTTGTCATTTATGCATAGGTCATCTCGTTGAACAAATCTAATGTTGTTATTCAAAAAGACTGCAACCCCACCACCGCTTCTGTTACGATCACGTCGTAGTAGGGTATATCCATCAATACATATTTCAGCATCACTGATACTTTCACACAAATGGGTCTCACTAAGAGTCATCATGTCAATTTTACACTGATATATTACTTCTCTTATTTCATCAATATTTTTTACCAGTGACAAACAATTCAAATGTGCAATTTTCATGCCCTTACATGATTCCATATTTTTAAATTCAATAGATGGTAATGCATTTGTAGGAATGCAGACATCAGCTGATAGAAGCGACGTGGCAGTGACATTTTTCTCAATCGTATCATCCTCATCGGCAAAAGGGAGCTCATGGAAAATACATTTCTGACAAATCCAATCATTGTCACTAGAAAACAGATCCATACATTCATTAGAACATTTTAAGTGGCACCATTTTTCACAAATGATACATAACATAGCATTTTGATTATTTTTAACACTTTTATTACAAACTATGCATGGATATTTTATCCTCATATTATTAACAAGTCTTTATAATAATGAAAACAAGCGATCATGACTTAAATTCGATCGAGATCAGCTGCTCTCGTCACTTTCACCTTTTTGTTGTCTTTTGTCAGGGCAAAGATTCTCCCATCATATGTCCACGTTCTCAGCACATTTTCGAGTTCTCGTGTTTTGTACAATAGATCACTTCGTTCACGGGTTAGATCTTCATGAATGTAAATGTTTGTACCTTTCAGTTTGGATCTTGCCGCGTATACATCACGTCGCTTGTTGTACCGGGTGAACTTTACTATGATTGGTTTCGCGGGGGGTCTGCGTTCTCCAGCTCGTTGGTGGACGCGAACCGGTATTCGATGCGATCTGTCCAGGTCGTCTGATTGAAGTTCGATGTCCAGTTTTTCTTTCACCAGCTTGATGATGACCTGGTCAGTGTCTTCGTCCGCCGTTTCGTCGATACCATGGAAACGAAGACAGTTCCTCCGGCTATATTGTTCTTGCTCCTCTGCTATTCTCTGGAAAGTATGAACCTCTTTTTTCAAGGTCACGATCTCCTCCTCAAGCTTCAGAATTTGTGCAGTTTTCGCCTGGAGATCGAAGTCGATGGCCTTGTACACCTCCGCAGTGACATTTTCCAAGATGGCGTCGGCGACAGCCTTCACTATAGTAGCAATCACTGTTTCGGACATCAAGGCATTGTGAATTCGCGTTTGTAGCTCGTCACACAAAAGAGTTCCATTGTCTGCCCCCTCTGTGGTAATGGCTGACTGACCAGCAGAGTGGCCAAGGAGTGCAGACGGATGACTCATCGCCGAAACGTCGCCTGTAGAACACTCCGGGGATTCCGTTCTCTTGTTGTTGGCGCTGGAGTTCACATTTGAAGCACCTTTCTTCTCTGAATGTTTCGTCATTTCTCTGGTTTTCACCATAGTATCATTGTCACCAGCAAAGTTCCGGCATATAATTTGAAGTCTAATGTTGAAACATGTGACAGAAAACAGTAGTTTGTTAGATTTTTGACGGTAAAAAC
Source organism: Diadema antillarum (assembly GCF_040938485.1). NCBI lineage: Eukaryota > Metazoa > Echinodermata > Echinoidea > Diadematoida > Diadematidae > Diadema > Diadema antillarum. The sequence goes on from NW_027272710.1 coordinate 113,563, forward strand.
GATGACCAAAACTGCAGCGTGTCAAGCGTGCCAAGCGACCTTTTACATCACGAGGCTTATGGATGTTCGCCTTATTCTTACAGGGTAGAAGATTGGAAAGATTTACAAGCAATTCTGATATTCATCGAAGGCACTGACATTTTATACCTCTAACAAGCTGACAAAATACATGCATCTAGTCTTGCAATGTAGTAAGATGACAAACAGAAAATTTAAAAAGACATAGAGACAGGCAGAGAATGTGAAAGAGAGAAAGGGCTATATCACTGAACTGTTTCAAATTGACGATTTTTTCCCCCAAAGATACACAAATTCTATCCTTCCCTAATAATCTACCTCCGGTTTAAAAGGGTTTTCTCACACAAATGCCGTACAAAATAAGAAAAGTGTATTTACAGGTACAAATTCGGGCAGTTGTATTTTCCTTATTTTGCTCTCAGCTTCAAGGCTTTTGAACTGTATAGTACACGGAAGTATCTAAAATATCACTTTCAAAACAAAAACACTTGAACACAATATTGAACATTTTCTCCAGCTCCTGTAGTTGGCAAGCAGTCCTTCGAAAGAGATCGTGTACCTCAACTTATCGGTTTAAAGACCTTATCTTCTACCCTGTAAGAATAAGGCGAACATGAATATGAAAGCATTTACAGGCGAGATATTCTACACAGCAAACTTTATGTAATACGATCACAGACTGCGATTAATGGTATGTTGTTCAATCTTCGACATCTACTTTCGCTGCTTCAATAATATTATGTATACATTTACTTTTCTTTGTACTGAAATATGATTACAATTGTACAACGGTTTTGTTACACTTTTTCTGTGTCAACATAACTTTATAAAGCAGTCCTTGCGGCTTGAATGGCACTACCCTGCTTTTATAAAGAAGACATTAAATTAAAGATCAATGAATAAATAAATAACAACGCTTGTCCCCGACAGCTAGAAAGCTTGCCCGATACTTGCCTGACATAGCAACACGATCGTGTTATATACAGACTGGATTCAAAGTATCCCAAATTGCATTGACCGTATCTACAGGTAGCTGGAATATCTTCTTTCTTTTTCAAACTTGCTACTACGTCTTCTGCAGAAAAAAAAAAAAAAAAACATTTGTAAACCAGATTATTAAATAACAGCGATTACAAAATGTCTGCAATTCCTTTTATCGGTGTCTGGACCCTTGCAGGGATTTGCGTTCAGCATTTCGGAAAGTGTCAAGAAAAGTCGAAAATCGATGGATCAAACTTCAAGGAAGGCGATTTCAATGGGCACTGGTCAGTACTGCTATCTTCACAGCAGGTGGACAGGTCGAAAAACTCAACCCCATCCACACTGGGCAGAGGCGAAATGTCCACAGTCTGCACTTCGACGGTGAGTTTGCCGCCATTCATCGTCATGGATTCCTCCAAACCGTTCTCTACCTTGATATTCGAGTTGTGGTCATTGCAGAGATTTCCGAAAGACTCTCCCTCCGAAAGCGCCATTTCAACGTCGTCGTCAGCGCCATTGCAAATGCACGCGGGCGTGGTCTGTTGCTGGGTGGAACTGCAGTGGGTATCGGCTGCTGATAATGGCCTAGTATGAGGTTCTTTCGTTGGGTGTTGCTGGTTATCATCCGCGGAGAGACCAAGAGAGTTCGATGACCGAGAATCCGAGCTGGTATCGCTCCACCGATGTCGTTTTCGCGCGTTTGATCGCAGTCGTAAAAACACCACCACGGCTAACCACACCACGTTAATTGCAATCGCTAATATTCCCAGTATCGTCACAATGGTTTTACTTATAACAGCGTCTAACATGTTTGTCATATCCTGATTGCCGGAGATCTGGATATCGCATTTCACAAGTTTTGGTGTAGTAGATGAATCATTTTCATGTTTCCCGGTCTGTGGTGCGATAGGTGTCGTGTGACCTGTAAAAGTGAAAGTAACCAGAATTGACTTGTGTTTTAAATTACCATATACCTATCAAGTGAATTGGTAATCTGATACAAATCATTATACTATAATCCACTCAATGCAAGCACAACAATGAATTCCATACACTGTGTATGTTATACTAATGATGCACAGGATAGAGTGTGTTAGTGAAGGTGCGGCGCGCTCGAGAGTATTGACAATGGTGCGACATGCACGAGGCGCAGCCGAGTGCATGTTTGCAACCGTTGTCAATACTCGAGAGTGAGCCGCACCTTCACTAACGCCACGAAATAATCCTGTGCATCATTAGTTTTATAAAATGGGTCGAAAACTAACAGCATTATTCACGTACCTTTGTGGGTCAATACCAGTCAGCTACATGTAGCACTCGCTCAAAAGTCAAGATGTCCGAAGATGTTCGTCCCAAACATTTACGCACGTCGCACTCGGAAATCCCGCACACTCACCTAGTACTGTACGTACGTATAAGAGTATACGTACGCCACGTACTGTTATGCACAAGAAAGGCCGCCGGCTGTTGTGGCAGCCCGCGGCCCGAACTAGAAGTTGTTTACAGGATTGACAGCGCGTATAGTAGCGCGTGACGCACTTGTAACAACTGATTGAGTGCGCACTGCTAGTGTAAAACATTGTGACGTAAGTCAGGCCAGGGAGGTGGAAGAGAGACTCTTCTTAGTGCTTACCTGAAGAAAATAATGCACGCACACGTGACTCATTTCAGCGCTTCCAATTGGCTACATTCTTGAACCCATTTTATAACATTATACATCAACATAAGTATAAGAATATAACTTGTGTGTGTGTGTGTGTGTGTGTGTGTGTGTGTATGTGTGTGTGCGTATGTGTGTTCGAACGGGACCTCGTGTGCATACAGGAAATGACATGACAAATAGCTTACCTGTAAACAGTGATTTTGCGATTTACTATTCCTATTTACATTTATAGCATTAAAGGGCTGGTATAGTATTGGTGGGGATGAGAATTGGGCTTTTAACTTTTTGCGAGATATCAAGAAAGTACAATAGTACAAAGCGTACCATTCTAGAGGAATTGTGAGCATTTATGAGAATTTCTTCCTCATTCTAAGAGGAAGTTTATTAGGTGAAAGTTGGTTTTGGAATGGCTGAGACATTCAAAAACAAAGTAAGACGAAGCGACCCCAATAAAAGGTGGGTCCCACCTTTTATTAGGGTTGCTCTGTTTTGGATATCTAAGTCATTTCAAACCCAATTTTCATCGAATATGTATTGAAACCCTTTTGAAATTACATGCTCTTCCATATTTCATAACAGGTTTCTCATTATCTCACAAAAAAAAAAACAACAACAGAAACCTGGAGTTAGGTCTCATCCAAAACTACACTATCCCTTTAAAGCAGGAACGAAAACAGAAGAAAAAAGCTGAGATATCTAATTCAATATTTAGTATTAAATATCAAAGTTGCATTCTTATTTTTTTTCTTATCTACTTGTCTTTTTGTTACATTAGTTGATTTCATTTGTTTCGGAACATTCAAAAACAGTTTTGACTTATTCTTCTTTTGGCAGCTAATTTACTCAAACAATGCAATAATCTCAAATTTTGGTATAACATAAAACTGCTTTAACATGTAACGCGCAACCCTAAGCAGGAAAAAGTTCTATACGAAAATGAGATGTAAGAGTACAGAAAATAACTTTTGAAAAAAGAAATCATCTTGGGACTACAGTATTTCAATATTAAAATCAATGAGTAGCTTTTCTTCTTGATCTATGTTAATTATCACGAGTGAATAATAATATATTTGCGAGACTTAGGCAAGTTGCGAGAAGTAGCGTTACAGGAACTAATGAAAAATTAATGCATGTTGACTAATATGTTGATTCATGATTGTACCCTCAGCATCACTTATGTTACCAAATTAATATATAACTAATAATGTATGTGTGACATATTTTCCGATAATTTTCTACTATTTTTCATTCTTTTTTCTTGGATACGTCCACACACAAAAAAAAACAACTTCTAAACCAAAATGTCATACCAGTAACATTTTCTGTAAATTATCGCTTAAGTGCTAGCGTGATTAACAAATATATTGGTATGCACCTTTCCCTGTACTGAGCATAACTTAAACATTTTCATTTTACTAACATGATTATCGGAAAACACAGGGAGACGATGGAAGTTATGCTCGATCAATATAAGGGAAGGTGCATTCTAATGTCTTTTGCTATTCATATTATTAGCAGGGAAGCAGTATATCAATATTTCAACAGATAATGTCACTGGCACAATATTTGTCTGAAAGGTTTTTTAGTTTTATTCTTTTTTTTTCTTTTTTTTGTGGGCGTATCCAAGCAGTGTGAAGAAATAATTAGAATCCTTACTATGTAGTATAATCACGGTACATACTTAGCTGTTATTTTGGTCAGATGAGTGATGAGTTGGGCATCATCAGTCAATACAAGTCAAGATCCTGAGACTAGTAAAGTTACTTACCACTGAACACGGTTGATCCCTCACTCTCAGTGATCATGGTAATTGATGGCGAGCCAACATCGGCTACGTCAGTTGCGTTTGTACAAAAACATCCTGGTATCGCCAGTATGAGGGGAACCAACACCAACCGGAGACGAGAATTGTCGTCCATTTTAAGTATGAACACTCTGAAACTCGGGGAAAAGGTAACAGCGCAAAATATATACTGAGCGACACGTCCTAATAACCGTCCCGGCTATTTATGGGCATGATCGTGAGTGTGTAGTACTTCACTTAACTTCGATATAGTGCCAATCTTGTCCACTTGGTTATACCAAGTAATGTGACACGACCACATCATGCTCACACCATCGCGTGGACTGCTCTATTACTAAAATGCTTTAGTAATAGACATGGCGGTCACGTGACAGCTTGAAGTCCCTGGAAAGTGTCTCTGCGGACTCTGCAACAGGTCAGGCAACTGGTTTCTGTAGGATTTCATTCGATGTGTTAGCTAACAGTCAAGAGCAGCTGGAATTCAAGGAAGTGTTACGAAAGTGAGAGTGATTCGTGCCATGCCATAACATGCCAACTAATGTTGATGTGCCAGGGACGGGAAAAGGTGTGGGAAAGTGAGCTCTCGCTTGTAGTCATGCAATATTTCACGCGACCGGAAATATTTTGTACGTTGCCAGTTATGCTTCCAGGAAGTTATGATTTCAATGGAGGCTGTGAGCTAGGCAGCCAACGACCAGCAGCCCGGTAAAAGTATTACAAGAGGAAAGATAATTCAACAAAAATTTTGAAGGAGGGGAGTTATTAACACACCTAGCGTGACCTGGACATTTCAAGCATCACACATTTTTTTTTTCAACTTTGCTTTGTGTGTGTGTGTGTGTGTGTGTGTGTGTTTGTCAGTCTGCTTGTTTGTTTTATTAATGGGCATTCAAATCATTGCCTACATGTGCTAGGGGATCATGTGTTGATTTATAAATAAACTGTGAATTTAAATTCTCGCGCTAACCGATTTAGGATCTCGTGATTGTGTGCAACTAACGCATGAGCTGCAGTGTTTGCTTGTCCCACTTACCTTTTGGCAGGGGTCAAAGTCCATTGGCCACTGCATGCCATGAAGCTTTGCTCGATGTAATTGTGTGTTTATTTTTCTATCTTTCTGAATAATGTCATAAGCTGGACATCATAGGAGAGCCTCACTACGAACATTAATTACACACACTCAGGGAGTTCATCTCCTTTGTGGGGCAAGTTCAAGAGCGCCATCTGCCGTTAAGCTGTCGTCAGGGTTCGTGACTTCTTACCTACTGCTCAATGGCCAAATTGCTTTGCATCAGAATGAATACCAGGATAAGGTTTCGTCTTAATGACTTTCAGTACAGGAATCGGTTTTTAGAAAACCCCATTTACTCCTCTTAATGGCATACCTATAAACAGGTATTGCACCTGCAAGTGCAAAGGATCTCTCTAAACCTTACTATCGAAAGACGTTGAAAGTAACACACCAAAGATGTCACAAGCATTATCTATTTGAAAGATGTACGCCTGCTTGATAAAGACTACGAGGCCGTGGTTGATGATAAAAATGTATCGTCTTTTGGGGCTGAACACAGGGCCGGCGCAGTGTTTTCAAAAGTGTGGGGGCCCACTTCCGGGTTTCATGATGTAACAAGCAAAAACAAAAAACGGTCACAGCTCATCTCTCCCCGTCCACTTCCGGGTTTCTTCAGCTGACAAGCAAAGAAAGAAAGAAAGAAAAAAAGGTCCTCAGCTCATTCTCTCCCCTCCCATTTCCGGGTGTTATAAAAAAAGGTCTTCAGAGAATGACACCTTATGTATTCTTTTGTATGGTGCACAAAAATGTGGGGGCCCGAGCCCCCACGGCCCCCACGGCTGCGCCGGCCCTGGAACACGTTATGTGTTTGTTTGGTTGGGTTTTTTTTTCTGCTCACATTACAAAACACTGTGGTGTGTCGAACTATTTATTGTAATTTATTTATTCTGAAACCAACAAAATGCTGCAAAACCTGATTTCCCATGAAGGTTCAGAAAAGGTGAAAAGGGAAAACTTAATCAATTTTAGCTTGATTTAAGCAATTTGTCGAGCAATTATTTTCTGTATAGAATCAACACATGGAATAAGTATTCGTTCTTTGTGCTTTTTTTTTTCCTAGACCACTTTGTTTGGTTCCCACTCAGGCTTTCTCAGATTCAACGTTTTGGAGCACTAGAAACTCTTCAAACTTTTTTTGTTCACTTTCAATCTTAAGAACTTTTGAAAGAATGATGCTATTGGATTGACAGTTAGTATCGGTGATGAATAGAATGTAATACTTCATGATGCGTAAACTTTCAGTTTGGTTTATTCCTTGATAGTTGTTGCCAATGGGGCCTTATATCCATTCATCACAGACAGAACATGCAGCTGGATAGAATTACCCAATTGACCATTGACTGAAAATCCCGAACTTCGAAACTTCTTTTCTTAGAACACTTCTTTTCTTAGATTAAAGTCTTTTCTTTTACAATCTTATAATGACGACTCGCAGAGTCAGATTAGTTTATAGGCTTACTTTGCTACTCATCCGCAATATCGGCATTGCCGTTCTCTTTATTATTGTAACTATTGCTCAAGCCTTGATTATAAGATTTTCGTTAACCTATACTTCGCAGTTGCAGGGTTTTTTTTTCTATATTCTTTTTTCTTCTTCTCTTTCTTCCTCAAACCCCCGAGGATCGTCATCTGTGTTGCATATTCCTGTCTATTTTGTTACCTCTTTATCACGCTATAGTTTTGTTTCCTCTTGTGTCGTCATGTCAGTTTTTTTTTTCTTGTTTTTCCTCCTACAAGTAGTCTTGTTGCTGTCCCAGTCCTGTTGCATGTTCATTACTCTGTTTGTAATTGTTCTATGTATAACTGTTTGTTCGTCTGTCTCTTAGTGGGCTGCCAAACTTTTTTTGTGACGAACTTTTTGTGCGGATTTTTTGCTGTTTTCAATTCAATTTTTACATCGGACTTCTAATAACGAGGGGCCCACACTCTACAAGCTCTGTCTTTTAGTGGGTCCCTCCGTTTTTTTCACACAGTGCATAATTATATTGAAAACTATTTCACTTTCGTTGTCTTAGCAACTATTGCAATGTATCGATACTGTTAGTTTTTTTTTGTGCTATTATTGTTGTTTTCTCTGTACAATTGTATGCATTGATTTTGTCACTTAAGAAAGTGAGATTTATGTTTGTGTTATGTATTGTGGAAAAAACGAATAAATATGAACTTGAACTTGAACTTGAACTTGAACACACTTTTCCTCAGTGTGTACTTTCTTTCATTTATTTCGACGGGTTCGTAAAGTCTATTCGTATTGAATTATGTCATTTTAAAGCTGAGACTCTGCTATTCAGAATCATTGGGAGCAGTGATATTAAAAAAAAGAATAGTGTTCGAGATATCACATTTGATGCATACGTGTAGATCAGGTCAGTTGCATCACAAAACATCCTACCACCAAAAAAAAAATCGTAGTAAAGCCTGAAATATAAGGATGATATCACTATTTTCCCTACTTAACCATAACTGCAGACGGTTAAGTCTAGAAGCATTTTTATCATAACTCTTGTTCACATTTTTTATACTGATTCGAATTTGTGCATTTATTGTTTCTGTCCCTAACTCACCTTTTAGAACTATTTTGAAGCACTAAAGCTGGGTTTTTGTTTCATCTGCAAATTGTAAACAGTGCATTTGATTAAAAATACATGTCTGACAACTTTTACGGGATTTGTGATGCAGGACCACATACTATCACATTGACTAATTCCCACTCGTGATTTCTAAAAGTGTCATTCTAATATTCTATTTTTTATTTGATTTTAGCACAGTCCCTTGGGAATCCGCGTGTACGTGGTATCATTTGAAAGTTACATGTGTTACTATAGCTCAACATGAGTCGAATCACGTAGATTGCGAAGACCAATTGTAGAATACATCTCCTAGCGTGATGGACGATTATTGTATTAGGGAGGTCAGAAGATGACGAACTAAAGAGATGATATCAAAAGAAAGACCTTCCTTTGAAGGCTGCCCTCAGCCTCATAATACGTTTTAAAATACCATGCAGGAAGTTAGCCTCATTTATGCACAATGAGCTCCAAGCATGCCATAAATCAGGGACATTTCATCTTCATCAAGATTATTAGACAGCTAGTTTCTTTCCTGAAACCGCGCAATCTCCACACCATCTTTCACTTTCTGTGCTCTTCGAACGGTGATTGGTGGACCTGAGACGCAGATTTGCCAATGAGCAGGCCCCAATTATAATGTAGACAGGTTTGATTAAGAGTCTCAGTTATTAGGGTCATAAGACCATTCCTGGTTTCGCTCAGCTTTCTTGGACATTAACATAACACCACGAAGGAAGTGGTTTGCTGACATGACATGCATGATGAAGAAAGCTACAAACACCATGACAGAGCTGACCAAAATATGGATGACTCTTAGTTTTCTCGTAGGGACAGGAATGGCGCTGCAGAATGCTGACCTTCCTGAAATCGGCGGATTATTGGCGGAAGATGATACTTCTGATTCCTCGTCAGGTATGTACTGCATTATTTTGTATAAAATGTGTCTTGTCGTTTCGGTATAATTAGGGTTGCAACACAAAGTGAGCGTGAACTGAACCAGCTTTGTGCATTACCAGATCTTCTACACAATATAACAGAGTAATATTAGTGACTGTTGAGGCATTTTCATTGTAAAACTTTCAGTCACGGGTTTGCATTTAGAGTCAAACCCTGAAGTACATGTACATTCAATGCCTTGTTGGCTAAACAAGAATACTGATTCGTTCACAAAATAGGTAACAGCATTGTTTTTCTCAGAGTCTGTCTTTAGAAATGTCGTTTTGATTTTAGGGGGGAAAAAGTTCGTAATACTGATGGAGGCGTTTTGATTGTTTACAAATGAGACTAATAGAGATGATGTGACAAGGAATATCGCTGTAAATTCAATGTTATAAAGTCAAAACTGAACTTCATAATACATTTTTTTATTTACATACTGAAAACAACATTCTTACTATTTTTCCCAAGCAATTTACGTCTGGAACACTGCTCTACCTTTCGTCTACATTTTGTTTTTGGTTTATGTTGTTTAATATACATGCAAAGATGCATAATAATACATTAGGCCTAAGACCAACATCTGTGTCAAATGCTAATTCAAATTACCGGGTAGCTAGAATTAAACATTATAAGAGTTTAGCAAAGAGAGTCTTCATTTGGTCTATTTCTAATCCCTTTAGGAACACCGTAGATTTTAGCTTCAAGATATTTTGGACATTATTCGTAATGACGTCACTGCACTTTAATGTACTAACTTGCACAATAAGAAAAATATTTGTTAAATTACATATCAGCAGTTGCAATCTCACAAATTTCATTTGTTGGAGGGAGACAAGAAGAACATTCAAACCTGTACCTTCACCCAGCCTCTACTTGATATTCTCTTGCCAGACAAAATAGTTACCATTGGCTACAGCTTCAAGTTACATCTGTAAATCACTATCAACAAACATAATGAAGGGAAGGATTGTCGTATTGAGGCGACTTTAATTGCCGAATTCTTCTCTCTTTATGTATGGTGTAATAGGACACCTTAGTAAATATCAAATTCATAGTGTTTTATTACATAAACCACAGTACGCAAAACACATCTAATATGTTGTCAAAATTGAACTCTCCTCTCCTCATCCAGGCCAATATTCCACCATTATGTCAACAGCTCAAACGCAGCCTTCTTACGTGGACATGGGAATAACATTCACTGCGTTTCAACCGGAACAAGACGAGGACTTCTGTGCTGATCAAGTCTCTTCGAATAATGTAGGCTTTCTCAAGGCATTCTTAGTTATTGTCGTGATCAGCGTCATTTGCATCTATATTGCCTCCTTGGCCGTCTGCCTCAAGAGCCGATACCAACGAGAAGATCTGCTGGAAACAGTCGAGACACTAGTCAACTGTAAGTGTATTCAATCACTAGAATCATTGACTCAGTCATGTGGGGAAGGTAAAACATATCCTGCTCTACATGCAGCTGACGAAGAGGCATCAACGTCAACAAAAGCAAAGACCACCTCCACAATAGTCAATGTGTCCAAGATTGAACCCAGCTCTCGCCCTCCTCTTCGCAGGGATGAGGATCCGACACTCGTGCCGATCGAATCTCGTGATGAAGTCGACATCGGGAATGCAAGAAAGACAAGGGTGCCGACAGAAGACAAATCACAGAATGGGCACAATGAAACAGTGACCCAAGTGACCCCTTCATCTAGGAAAGACCATGACGTCCACGGAAGAAATAGCCCAAGCTGTCGTGGGGCTGACGTTGAGGTCGCTACTAAAGCCTACAAGAGAGTTGTCGAAGGCGATAGACCGATGGAACATGTCATTGACGTGGACGTCTTTCGACCTCCACGTTCGCGTGAATGTACATCGACGAACACGACAAGGAGTTCCGCCGCTCTCAGAGACAGGCCAGGAACATATTATGAAAATGTTCCGAGGGCATACCAAGGATTCTAATGCAGACGTCTTCATGCAAAACTCTTAAGTGGTTCACAGTGTACAAGCATTGCTTTTTAGTGGACCTCTCAGTTCTCTTTTCCCCCTCTAAACATAATTTAGTACTTTCCGGTATGTATGCATATCTCTGTTTGTTGACTATCGTTTATTTTTCGCACTTTGTAATATATATTCATGCTTAAGATATAGTTCCTGATTTATTCTCAGTTATGTTTTGATGGAAGAAAAATGAGAATGAAAAATATATGAATCAAATTAATTTGAAAACAAGCCAGGATGGACATAGACGCAGTTGATTAAAAGGGAACCCCAGACCAGTTAAAAGTCAGTCAGTAACGAAAAAGTAAGATTTTACAAAGACAAAAGTGAAAATTTAGTGTGGCCAACATTCGGGAAAAGATACGGAAGTTCCTTCCTTTTTCGATGTATTTTTTCTTGATACGATTTAGTAGTAGGCCTACAGTTTGACAATGCATTTCCTTAAACTATATTTTGTTTTATTGTTTAAAAAAAATAATCTAAATTGATTTCGCTTGAATATGCAAAAGTCACATTGTTCTCTCTTTTTGGTATATGCAAATGTCATTTATTATAGTATTGTATATTTTTGTAGGAAATGAAGATGAAGTGAAATGAAGTTATGAAATTGTAAACTTTGGCTAAATTTCATGAAATAGTTCTTGAACAGGCAATGTTATGAGTGTGCAAAAAAAGTGACTACATTCATGTCAGAGCCTCATCATTTGTCAGAAAGTTTCTACATAGAATCTGGAAATTTCTAGTATTTTCTTTTCTTTCTTTTTTCCAAATACAATAATTATGCCCGAAGCGCCCAAATTGCAACTCCTGATATATCTGATTGATTACATTGCAGTCATTACACCAGTAGTAACATTCCTTACGCTCTTAAATCAAGAGAACTGAATTATTGTCAGTTATTGCAATGTTATGATTCCAAAGAATTGGACTAGCCTGTCGGCTTGTTCAGTAATTTTTTCGAAGAACTTGCGTTAACGGCAATGGACAGGTGATTTACTGTCACGTATTTTCTCGTCCCTATTGTCCAGGGCTAGGGTTCGAATTTGTTTATATCATTTCTGCATCTTTCTCTATATCTCCTTGTCCTTTTCACGCGTCCCATTATTTCTTACGATATACTTCTGTAGAGGATCGCTGGATCTGTTGTGTCTTTTTGTCTTGTATGTTGTCCCCCATGCCATGTTTCGTCTTGTTTCATGCTGTTTTGTCTCTTAGTCTCCCTTTATTAGTTTCATTGCTGTTTTAATCAAGTCTCATGTTCATTCGCATGTGGGTAAGTGTGTCTGCTTGTTACTCTTTCTTCTAATATGGCTTCCAGACCTTTTTTAGACCCTTTTTGTTCTTTGTGCATTAACTTATTTTTCTATTGACATTCTGTACTTGAGGGGCCCACATTTTACAAGCTTCGTCTTCGCCTTCACCTTCGCCTTCGCCTTCGAAGTTTGCGTATTGTTATTTTAGTTTCATCACTTCAGTTTTCATGACAACATATAATTACTACAAAGTTCGACAATATTATTTTTATGCTCTTCTTAGTTTACTTTGATTGGCTTCTGAAACCTTATTCTCTGTTACCAAAGAAAGTGTAATATCTATGTCCTTTTCGAAAAAGAAATGAAATTTAAATTGCATTGAACTGAATTGATTTGAATTGAAATGGACCAACTGTTAGTATCATTTAGTGATAAGATTGGTTATTCTATAATATGATAAGGCCGTAGAACATAGAAAGATTCATTCACCTACAAAATAAGAGGTATTGTAGCAACGCATGATATTTCTGTTAGCAAGTGTGTCCGTGTATATGTATGTATATCTGTCCGTCTGTATCTGTGTGTGGTGTTACATTTTGTATGTATCATGTATAGAGAATTGGTATGACATGATCCTCAGAGTTATCATCATGGCCTATAACCACGTGAGCATACACAAAATGGATTCATTATTCTTTGGGGAAAAAATCAGATTAGATGTTTCTAGTTGTACATGTATAATGAACTGCAATCTTTTATTATAGTAAAAAGATAGATCAACAATAACAAAGCCAAAGACTCCTAATTGTTAAAGGATGATCATTTCGTTTCAGCCTTTAGCATTTGCAGTTTATGCAGAAAATGGAATGACCAATAAAGCATTGTAAGAATCAATGATAGTGGATAATCCAAAGTATGAGATTGTTGCATTCATGTTGTTCTCCACGTTGTCAGTTATTCGATTTACAATAATATTCTCTTTTTGTCGTGGGTGTTTCTTCCCTTTTCTTGTTTTGACTCTCCAAAATCGAGGGAAACGTGTTTTTGGAAGGTACACGTCAGAAAACGAATATGGTACTGCTATTTCCTTCTGTTACAATGGAAGAGGAGATACACAAAAAAACCGGAATTTATTAATATAGCATCTTACTCGACAGGAATATTTTGAGTGTGCTTTCTACATTGTAACTTCCACTTTGTTATTTTTTTATACCGAAACAGAGTGAGTGAGTGAGAGAGAGAGAGAGAGAGCGGGAGAGAGGGATGGTGAGAGTGCGCAGAAGGGACTAATATATGCATTTTGAGAATTAGGTTGCCACATGCTATCACAACATCATAAAAATCATCAGATTATGATTAAAAAAATAGAAACGTTTAGCTACAGAAATAAGTTCAGTTAGATAAAAAAACACAAGTTTTATTCAAGTAAATGACTGAACCCAGGCTATTAAAAGGGCTATGTGTGAAATATGACGGAACCATTTAATCAAAAGCAATATATAAAAAGTATCAGTCCGTTCCTAAGGTCGCATGCGTTTCGTATACCCGGTTATACATAATAGAAAACAAACCACGGGAATAAAGATACTCAAATTTTTGGTGATATTGAATATAATCCGACCACGCGACGTACAATCAATTTTGTGAGATCTCATTCTTTTTTGTTTCACTGCTGCCAGTCCTAGCCTCGCGTTGGAAGAATTAAACAAAGAGAACAGGGCCTTAGTGTTACAATATGACAGAGGAATACATCGGTGGACAATAAAAGGAAATAAAAGGAAATAAAAGGGAAGCAGACAGGATTCCCATATTGCAGTGCTGTGGCCTTGGGACACACATTCATACAGTATGCGTCACTTTTTTCTAGGCAGTGTGTTCCGCTTTCATATTGGGTTTTTTGTTTGTTGATGATGCACTGGACCGTGTATAGTCCGTGTGAAACTTTTCAATCAGCCTACGCTCTTGTTTGGCCTATTGTAGCTTAGCTTCGACGAAACTTATGTTATACCAGCGTTTAGTGCTGTTGTAGGCACACCTCATACTGAGGGGGATGGCGGCAGCTGAATAGGCTAAGAGTACGTGTGACTGGTCATGCTTTGTTATCACAGTACCGGGGTATGTTGTAGATTGTGGCTGTTCTATACGAATAACCGTACGAAAAGTCGTTTGCGCTGTTACAGGAACATTGCGACTGTGGACAGTGCTGTTTTCAAACACCGGGGGATAATACCAGGGCATGATGGCAGTCATTACAAACTACTTCTGGACATTTGGGTCGAGAACACATCTCTACTTTACTTTTTGTTTCCTTATGTTCGCCGCCGTGTACATCAATGGATTCCCTGATTGTGGTAAGTTGTCCGTAGCCTTCTCTGTAATCAAGTTAGGCCTACATGCCTACTTTGATTTTTCAGTGCAACTCTTTCTCAAGAGTACTGTCTTTCAAGTTTGAGGAAGTAGCAAACCATGCATGGGAGTTTGGCTACCTCCGGTGGCTACCTCCCTTTAGGCGTGTTCTGGCACGCACACACACACACGAACACTCTCACACACAAATAGAAGAACATCAAGTGACGTCATGGCTTTCCGTAAAGTAGAAGAACGCATTCTTTCATTTGAATTACTTAACACGTGGGCAACATAAGTCTTAGGACATTTTGAAGTTCCTCAAAACAATAGTGCATGGTGCTTCTAAATTGTGATTTGATGCTTGTTCATAATCATAAATGCTTTCTTTATACATCGCATGTGTTCATAATCATAAATGCTTTCTTATGCATCGCACTTTTCGATTGCGTTTTACTTAATGGTATCCAGATAGAGTGGCGATGTCCATTTTTTTTTTTCGAGATGACGCAAAAAGGCTTATAACCAATCGAGCCAAAACACCCGGCATACAGTCTGTGCAATCGTGCAAAACTTGGTACATACTTACGGTCCGAGTTACGTAGGCTCTCAAATCGGCTAACAATAAATGGTTCTCCGTTTTGACAATAGATCGTGGCTACGCCTTTTTAAGGCTATTGCAATAAATGTTACGTTTGTGATGACAATACCAACAATGGCAACAAGGTAAAGTTTTGTCCTTTTTTGTTTTGTCATGATCTCAAAAGTTGCAAATACATCGATATACAGTTAAGCCTAAACCAAAACCACAAACCACTCTAAGGCTGCAGTGTGCGATCCATACTACCAAGATACTTAAAAAAATATGAAGAGACATAAATCATGGGAGCATGATGGACTAGTGGTGGAAAACCGAGGCGCTTTACCATGAAAACTAGAGAGATGAAAGCAACCACATTTTCCTTAACCTGCGTGGTTTCTGTATCAATTACTCAAGTTCCACGGTATTTTATTTTTCTCGTTGATTTTCACATGGTTACATTATGGAATACACACACACACACACACACACACAGACACAATTAATCAAAATATGACATTCTTGGCTGCCATATTCACTCACACACAGGCAGACATGACCTTAATCCTAAACAAAAACCACAAAATATGCATTTATAATCATCATAATGGCGACTTGATTGCATTATCATGATCAAAATTAATGTCTTTATTCGGAAAAAAAAAACAGTTCGGAAGGAAAACATAGCAAAAGTGATTACAAGGAAAGAAAACAAAATCAGATAAGATTGAATCTTCCAGTTTCTGTTGTAATTATTGTTGTCATGATCATTATCAGTGTGATCATGAGGACCTGTATTCTCATCACTTTCATCTTCATTATTACCATCGTACCAAATTTTCGCTATCACGTTGAGAATGTATACGTCGCCATTTTTTTTTCTTTTGAAGTCCTTGAAAACACTCTGGTTATAACGTCACTACTCTATAGTAATGGCTCAGTTAACTTTGTTACTGCTAAGCCTAACAATACACTACGTACCACTACCTCGTCATTTGTGCTGTATGGTAGCACAAATCTCTTTTAGAGAACAAAAGAAAACCTGATAACGCATTCTTTTTTAAAAGAGGGGAACATGGTTGAATGCAGCTCTCACGCCAGCACGGGATCGTATGTGCACTATGGTGTTTCTTCTCATGGTTCAGTAAAATCACTGAGTCAGTCACTCTGTCGTCCGGAAAAGTTAGAGAAAAAAAAAGCACACACACATATGTGGTAGATAAACTGGGTTCGTTCCGGTCCGAAATATAGATTTAAAGGGAATAGAATGACATGAATATTAAGGCTAATATATGATATATAAATATAATGCTGGTATTTTTACGGAACCCTTCTGTCATCTCGAGACGAATTATATTGTATAATTGAGACAATGAAGACAGAAGATGTCGCACGATGCCGGCTGGTGGTATAGAGGCTTTGGACATCAGGTCTTCGTCAGCTTTATTGTCTGTTGATACAAAATGGAATAGAGGTTTTGAGCGTATAACATCTGTCTTGATGTACATGTATATCTTTGTGTATAGCCGTATTCACAGATTTTCCTAATTTACCTAGGGGAAAGGTAAAAATTATGATATTGACTGGCCTTGAGGGAGATACCAGAAAATATTGCTCGCACTGAAAGAATATTTCCTGGTTTCTCCCTAAAGGCCACTCAATATTATAAATATAATGCGAGAGATCGATCCTGACCGAAGCGTACACAGGTTTCATTGGGAACCACAGAAATGGAAGCAACACAGTTTGAGACGGACGTTGCTCTCTACTTATTCCTACTTATTCTACTTATTTCTCTATTTGTCTCTACTTATTATATTTATTTCTTTACTTATTCCTACTTACTCTACTTTGTATGGATATTTCAAGCATTTGGTGTCATGGTCTTAACCATAAGGATTTACCAAGAGAACACAATATGGTAGCCTAGATGATATGCTGTGTCATGATATAGCAGGTCCAATATCACACAGTAAAATATAATTATGACCTGGTAAAATTATAACGTTATTGATTTAAATCTGTCGAAATATTAGTTTTGCACAAAATGAATAAAACACTTCAACATCATGAACATGGAAACGGGATCTAACACAACACATTTTTGTTGGCGAGATAACGTTTTCATCTTCCCACACCCTAACAGCAGCTCATATGGTGAGTGAATGAAAGCATTCAGGTCTGACATTTCTGACTTGTTTGCAAAGGATATTTCTGACACGTTTGTAAAGAACTGAAACCAAAGAGATGTAGCAGTCAAATGATATTATTTGTTCCTGTTTCGCTTCTTCAAATACAGTCTAACACTGGAAATTGCACTATTCGGTAGTGAACAAGCAGCTGCAGTATTACTGTCATTTTAACATTCTTACTTGTTGTCAATATCTGGACAGTATATGACAAATATCCATGATGACACAAGACATTAATAAATGACAGTAGATATAATTTAAGACAGACATGGTTCGATTTCGTCTCCTCCCCACCCCCGCCCCTCTTTCTCTCTCGTTTCTCTCTCGCAGTTCGTGTTGTTACGGTCATCATGCCCTCGTTACTAAACTTTGTTTTCTCATTCGAGAAGTGGCCTCTAAATTCGCCTATGATATACGTATTATGCCGCATATTGAGTCAGTCATGTATGGGTATAATAATAAAGCGGATATTGATATACCTTACGTTTCCCCTTCCTTCCTGGATTATGTTGCGCAGTATACTGAGTGTAGGTCATGCGAGGAATACATATGACAACGAACCTTGAGGCTACAATAATTAGTGCAATGTTTGCTGTGACAATGACGTTTTCTTTGCTTCATGGCCTGCTTGTCAGTTTCAATAAATGAATCCGTTTATTGAGTACCATTTTAATTCGATCTCTTTTTTACGACACTGGATTTGTCGAGCTATTCTCTTCCAATAGTATATAGTTGACATTTCAGTGGAAAAATACCCATACGTCACAAGAGAGACAGACAGAGAGACATTCACACTGTTCCTTCCTTCCCCCTTGCAATGTGCAAAATCAAAAGAACTGGGTACATCACAGCTGCTACAATGCCCTGTCAGCATGGTCACAGTATCTTTTAATAAACAATATACGTGAACCATAGGTCCTATGAAGGGAAAGCACATCAGAAAGGGCCTAAATACGCGGAAGGTAATGAAAAAAAAGGGGGGAAATTCCCTCATCAATAGAAATGTCGTTGGCAGTGTATTGTTCTTGTTTTTTTTTATTTTGTATTATTTTAGTCTAAATACATTGTACATACTATTCCAATAACTCATCCTTGCTTTCTTTTGAATAGATGACTCGTCATGCTGTTCAGAAGTGGGCCAGACAGCCATTTCCTGTGAACAAGTGCATCTTTCTGCATTGGAGACATCACCAGGTATAAAGATGGATTATCTGAACAATGAAACGTCTTTAATTCAATAGTAACCCCTCTTGTGCAGATTCGACTTTTGTGCACAACTTTCACAAATACACATAAATAGGCTCAAAAAAAAGAAAAAGAAAAAAAAAGGCAGTTTAGAATTAATCATCTGCTGCCAAAATGAAAATGAAAGCTGATGTCATAAGTTCTTCTTCTTCTTCTTCTTCTTCTTCTTCCTTTTCTTCTTCTGATTAAGTCTGCCTCCTTCAATAGACTGAAGATTCTTGCAGACTGGTGCTATTTACATTATAATACAATTTATTTACAGATATTTACAAGCACATAGAAAATTTGACGAAAATACTAGCCACTGTGATCAACCGTTAGACGGTTTCGAAATGATCCCACAGATGGCGCTGAAACAATTTCTGACGACAGGGAATTCCAGTTCCTTACAGTTCTTGGGAAGAACGAATGGCGATGCGATTCAGTTCTCGAATATGGTACCTGATAGGAGTGTGGTTGCGAGGCTCTCGTTAACTGAGTAGCCTGTTTGATGATATAGTCCTGTGCTGAAAGAGGAGTGAGATTATTGTGTATTTTGTACATCATAATTAGCCTGTCATTTTCTCTGCGCTGTTCCAGAGCGGTCCAATTAAGTTCTTGTAGCATTTTGGTGACACTCGAGGTGTTATGGTAGCGATTTAAAGTGAATCGCGCAGCTCTTCTCTGGACCATTTCCACTTGGTGGATTAGGTACTTGGTAGATGGGTCCCAAACTGTGGAAGCATACTCAAGTCGAACCAACGTTTTGTAAGCTGTGGCTTTAACATCAGAAGATTTTATGCGAAGATTGCGTTTTAGAAATGCAAGCACGTTATTGGCTTTATTAACTAGATCCCTCTACGGTGGTTTTGACTTCAATTGTTTGCAAAATGTTAGTTAATTGCAAGGTTTCGGGGCAAATTACGAATTAACCCTTTCGGCAGGGATTTAAGGCAATGTGAATTGGTACTGGTTTTCGGTGCCAATCGACAGTGAGTCAGAACACACAAAGCATATGGCGTCCTCAATTTCAAAGTGTGGACTTACCTTTACGATAAGTACATAATTTCATGATCCCAATAACACTGTTAAAATTGATGGTTATCGAAGTCATATTTTATCTACCTGCTTTGATGCTCCGCCTACGAGGCAGGCTTGTTTTAATTATCATTATTATCATTATTATCACTATTATTATTATCATTATTATTATTATTATTATTATTATTATTATTATTATTCCATTGTACCTGTTTGGTTTTATATTTAATCCTAGCTCTGTGGGCTAAAGGCAACCATCCATCTTTCCGGTACACCACAAAAGAAGCCAGTTTCTCTTGAAATACAAAGTGTTTACAAAGTGGACAATGTGGTTTACTCGTACTCATTTTTGTTTTTATCGTACACAATATTAGCTGTTTATGTCACATTAATCGTATCATATATTCTTGGTTTTTGTTTCTCCCCCCACCCCCCCCCCCCCCCCCCCCCCCCGCCAGTTTGCGAGGAAGGTATGTATTTTTTCGACACGTCGTGTTACCTTTTTGTAACGGACAAAGTAAATCAGCCCAGTGCCAGCCAGTCCTGTCAGGAACGCGGCTTCCACCTCGTCTACATCAACTCAAACGCGGAGCAGGACTACCTCGCGCAAACAGTCGCCAGGTCTATAGGGGTAAAGACTGATTACTGGGTCGGCCTAACAAAAAATGGATCTAGCAGTGCCCAGTGGCTAGATGGCACCGTCTTACCATACACTAACTGGTTCCAGGGGACAAACACCGAGTGCGCCATCATGTGGCTGAACAGAGAATTCAAATGGGCCACTCGCAACTGTGAATTGGCCTTGAATTCTATCTGCGAGTTCAAAAAAGGAGACGGTATGTATGATCAATATGATATGAAGAATTTTATTGCAAAGTGAGCTAAACGCCATTTTTAAACATGTCAACGTTAGTCCATCATTAGATCAAAAGAGCAAAATCAAACCTTTCCATTAATACCTTACTTGTAACAAAACAAGGAAATATTCCAGAAATTATGATTGAAAATAATTTTCGTTGTTTTCAGCAGCTTTAATCACGTAAATCTCAACTTATAGGACAAGTTCACCTTCATAAACATAAGGATTGAGAAAATGCAGCAATATTAGTAGAACAAATCAGTGAAAGTTTGAGGAAAATTGGACAATCGATGCAAAAGTTATGAATTTTTAAAATTTTTGTGTTGGAACTGCTGGACGAGGAGACTACTACAGCTTGTGATGTCATATGAGTACAACAGTATAAAGAAAATGTAAAGAAAATTCAACATATTTTCATTTTTTCGCATAATAAAAGAGCATTGGACTTGCCTCTTTCTAAAGGTAGTGGGAATAATATTACCCATGACATATGTCGGTAACGAGTCAAGGGAATGTGTACTTTTTTCAAAAGATGACATTTTGTGAAATTCTCTTTTTATTTTCCTTATATTGTTGTACGCATGTGACATCGTGCACTGCAGTAGTCTTCTCATCCAGCGGTTACTGCACAAAAACTTCAAATATTCATAACTTTTGAACGGATTGACCGATTTTCCTCAAACTTTCAATGATGTGTTCTGCTAATATTGCTACATTTTCTCAATCCTTATGTTTATGAAGGTGAACATGTCCTTTAACAAGAATGGAGTAAACTTGTTTGCGATAACACTCTTCATACACAAAATGAAGAATTTGCATCAACATACAACATAAAGAAACGGGGTTGAGTGAATAGAGAAACAATTTCCATATTTTCTTGCGGGCTACAATGAGGGATTACACTACATGTAGGCCCTATTCTAAAGATAGAGTCGAGTTGGAGATAAAAAAAATAAAAGAAGGAAACGTAAAGAGTGATCGTTAGAACCAATAGATATTGTGAGGACTCCAATATCCGATATTCACTTTAGCCCATTAACCGATGCGTAAAGTGAAGTTCAAAAACACAAGAACATGAAGAGCATTGACTTTTCTGTTGTAACTACAATGTACATCTTCTCTACATAAGTGTGTTACATTCAGCACGATGAGGTCTTCTTGATTTGTTGATGATCGATGCATTATTTTTCTGATTTTGCTTCTTCATCCTTGTAATTTGTAAAGTTCTCTTATTCAGAAGCTCTCATTCCAGCATGTCTGATATAATCCAATCAGCATGGATCTGCCTACCCCTTCAATATTGATATTTTTTCTTTCTTTCTGAACGATATGAGATGAAGGACAACGATATAATGAAAAGGTCATCATTCTGTCTACAGATGGTTGCAATAAGTACAGACCGCACGAGTTTAGCTCATCGTGCTACCAGTTGGTAGAGGCTAGGGGAAGCTTGTCAGCTGCCCGCTCCATTTGTGCCCCAGAGGGTCACCTGGTGTACATCGAGTCGGCCGAGGAGCAGGCCTTTCTGGAGTCTGTGGTCACCAACGCGAGCCTCCCGTCCAGCGCCAACGTTTGGATCGGACTCCAGCACGACGAGTACGGGTTATGGACCTGGATGAACGGGGAGGATCTCCCTCAGTGGGCGGGAGACGCCTTCACGTCCGACTCCCCCTGTTTCCGTATGAGGAGCAACTCGGAATTCGAGTGGAGTGACCGACCATGCCGTAACAACCATGCCTACATTTGTGAGCAGGATTTAGGTAATGCGCATTGTAACTGCAATCGCTTAAAATCATTTTCGGAGCACAATAACATTCCTGATAACTTACCGTATCCCGCATTTAACTGCATTTAATTAACTACTTAGTTTCTTTGTTAATATTACTTGTATATTTAACAATTTGTACTCTCTAAAAAAATCGAGTGAAAATATTCAGTCTTAAAGGAGTGAATACAAAAAAGAGTGAATTTAGAGTGAAATTAGAGTGAATTTTGAGTGAAAATGCTCATTTTCACTCATTTTGGAGTGACCTCAGGGATCACTCGAAGTGTTATCGTATCTCCTCCAATAGAAAGCTACAGCTGCGGAGTGAAAACAAAGGATTACGTGTACTCAAATTCTTCAGAGGAATATCAGGAAAAGCTGTGCTATTCTCGAGGTGACGATACCGGTTGTTCTGGAGTAATAAAACGACGTAAGTTCACCTTTTGAGAAACCATGCAGTCTGTGAGACCTAGTAGTAGTAGTAGTAGTAGTAGTAGTAGTAGAAGTAGTAGTAGAGATATATGGTCGTATTATCCTTGTAGTAGTAGAAGTAGTAGTAGAGATATATGGTCGTATTATCCTTGTAGTAGTAGAAGGAGTAGTAATAGTAGTACATGTAGTAGTGGTAGTATTACTGTTTTTTCCATATAGTACAATAACATGTTTTTTCCATATAGTACAATAACATATAGTACAATAACATGTTTTTTTCCATATAGTACAATAACAATTAAACGGGTGGATTGCCGATATTTATCCTTGTCATCCTGGCAATGCCGGTCATCCATTTTGGGTCCATACAGCGAGTGCATGCATATTACAGCAAACATGTTGATAAAGTCAAAGCATGAGTGAATAATTTATCGAAGCAAAAACAGTAAGAAATGACATACAATAAATCAATGTTGTTAATTACAAGATATATTATTGCCATATTTTCACATGGACGGAAGTTAAATACAACTACGTATCATTATAATAAAAACACTGAAACTATTTGAAAATGACAATTGTTACAGAAGTGAATAAGACAATTAAATAGATGAATTAATTGATTGATCTGGAATGCAATATATTGTATATGATGATATGTTATGATACTATTCCATGATAGCACAATATAAAGACGAGCAGGTTTTATCTTATGTGTATTGAGACTTAAGAATGAGAATTACATGTACCTGCAGCTCAGGAGGTAAATAAAGCGACCCTTAATGATACAGAAATGCAGGGGGCCATAATCAGAAGCAAACGCTTGGCGAGGATTATGGCCTCAGAAAAAGTTGTCATACAGTTTACAAATAGAAGGGATGCACTAGATAAATTATAAGATGCATAGATAATGTGTAATCAATTAATTAATTAATGTATGATTAATTAATTAATGGAGAAAAAAGTATTGTCTGTAATCGCTGTTTTTCTTCCTTAGAAACAACCACGTGTAGCTTGTCCTCGCCAAGTCTGAGAAGTTCCATTGATGATTGTACCGTGAGCGTTAGGTCCGGCTGGGAACAGAATGGTAATTTTCTTCCGTTTTTTTTTTTTCTCATCCAGACATCCATCTCTCAAGCAGACGCAAACGTACTGTATCGTATTATATTTATATACAGTATCTCATTTTCAGAGACGAAAAAAATAACACAGTTGCTTCATGTATAAAACATCGCTGGTCCCTTTTAAAGGTTATGGAGATTTCAAAATTTTGCTGGGAATGAGTCGATAAACGGCAAAGCTGAGTTCAGCTGGAAGTTGTAGTAAAACCGGGACTATTTATCCTTTCCGATACTCAAACACGACAAACACATTTAGGAAATTTACAAAATTATGAGAAAGAATCCATATAACATACATGATTGTTATAGTGTGCATTTTGAATGCATGTCAAAGGTATGAAAATGTTGACCATGGTACATAATATCGCACACAATATCGCCTTTGATTTAATACGCTCTTCTTGAAAGGTGAACAGCTTATTTCATGCTACTGCTTATTTCGTCATTTATTACATGTGTATAGAATATCAATAATTACTTTATTTTACATGGTTCTATGGATGACCACCTATGCGTTCCAGTACCATTCTTTTAAATTATCTCTAACACCTAGTAGAGCAGACACATTTTTCAATATGTGACCGTGCATCACAAAACGATCAAAAAGTCACACACACTGATTTTGAGTGAGGACTGAAAATAAATGAAATGGGTCAACCTAGCCGATCTTGACTTTTTCATATTTTCTGAAAGAGCAAGTCTCCTTCTACATTATGTTACAATTTGGGATCATAAAGCGGTCAGAAAAGTGAGTTTTTAGCAGTTTATGTCGAACATTTTTGGTAGAATAGTGTGATACAGATGTGTCTTAAGAGTCCAATTTTCATTTCTGAGAAACTTTGTGGACACTCTTCACTTTCAACTTTTGAAAGGATGACGCTACTCCTTTGAAAGTTGGCATTAATCATGGACAGAATGAGTGAATAAGGCATGCTCGATTTCAGTTCAATTTGATAATCCCTTCATTGTTGTTATTCCGGTGGTTTACTTCCTGTTTACTTGTCCCATTCATCGCACAGGCAGCACCGCTTGGTAAAGATTAAGCGCTTGAATACACACTGTATTTCAGAGCCTCTTTTCTCTATTCACGCTTTTCCCGAGTGTGTGCATTCTTTCCAATATTAATACAATGTATAGGTCAGGAGAATCCAATTGAATTGAGTTATACATCATTTTAAAGCTTAGAGTCTGCTCTTTTACAATCTGCCCTTAACTAAAAATCCATGTCTGGCGACTTTTTGTGTGTTTTGTGGTGCAGGGTCACATATCAACTGCGCACACGAATGAAAATGCATAATAATGGTAACGACCAGGCCACGCGTAAGTGTGCCATACACATATTCTGTACCACGGAAAATGTAAAATAGACAAAGTTATAGATACGTGTAGCATGATATTTCAAGTCTCTTTTTTCGATTGTGTATTTTACTCTTACAAAAGTTGCAGAAATAGATAACTACAATAATGTTTTTTGCCAAAAGTCAGGGGTCTACTCATATTTGTGGCCTTGCTATCCCTGTTTTTTCTGTCCTTGGTAGAAGAAATAAATTAGATTAATCCTGTAAATAATTTGACTTTTGTAACCATTACCTCTGTTCCTATCATTATAAAGGAAGAGGAATTCACTTCTCTCAACCTCGAGTATCAACTCAGTCGATTTCGATTGGCCATTTTGTCGAAATAAGCGTCCGAAACAAAACTGCCCAGGGAGACATTGGCGTGTTGGAGTTTGATTATTCGGCGAGAGTTGGTTCGGTGTACTACGAAACGAGCGTCACCCTCGTTTGCCCCGGGAAGACATCCACGATCTGCCCGGAGCATCGGCAGGACTACTCCATCGATTTCTCCATCAGCTGCAACTACACCGGGTTGAAGGTGGAATACTATTCAGTCAAAAATTAAAGTTCATGTTATTTTATTTCATTTATTTTTTCCCTTTCGATTTCTAAGGCGTCAGATTTCTATGAGATCAAAATTTTCGTAGACGTGAAATTCATGCAATCTTCATAGTTTTCACACTTATGTTTCCTCCTTTAATTCAAATTATTTTCAACATTCTGGGATCACGCAATGTTCTCAGACCTCAAATTCAAAATGTGCGTCCGTCGAGCACAAACATCATGTCCATGTGAATGAAAAAAAAAAGATTCCTGTTCCGAAGACGTCTGTGATTTTCACCCTTTTGGTCCTCCCAAGCACAAATAAATTTTCCAATCCAATCTTATGCATAGTCATGTTCTAACACTGGCTGTTTATCTGTTTATAGATGTAATTCCAGAGACTTTTAGTACAAAAATATAGTATCGTTGAATACTGGAAATCTCCATACCAACTCGAAGGCTACTTACCTCTACTTATAACTCTCAATAAGGTGCTTTTGAGAGCCTGGGCGGGTAGCAGTCAGGTCTAGTTTTTTGAGAGATTTTATCTACGACAATAATCAGTGAAAATAGATAATGATGACAAACGTGCTAACGATGGAAGAAAGCTGATCATGAAAAATACAATGGTAATTCCAATGATAATGGTCTTGATACACACTGTTACAGTGAAAGGAATAAGCTAATCGTGATTTAAAGATCCTTAATTAATGTATTCCTCGGTGCACAAAGTAGTCGCATATGGCGACGAAAGATGACTACAGTGTTATTTGTTTAAACAGCAATATTGATATTTACTTTTTTACATACAAATGACCTTCATACTGGTCAGTATGATCTCCCGTTTACCTTCACATCTTTACGCTCTTTGTGTTATACTACAGGTTGTACTTTCAGCTCGAGGTTATGACAATCTGTCTATCAGAGACTTGACTTTTCAACATTTTTCAACGCTAAAAAGTGCACCTGCAGGTAGATATATAAACATTATATTGTGTGTTCTGGGCTTATTCCTTGTCATAAACGATCGATTAATAATGACATTTTAGCGGAAAGCGAAAGTGCAAGTTGACTCCTGAAAGATGGCTGATGTTTTCACCGCTACATTGACCTACGCTCACAAGCTCGCTTTTAAGTAGGTTCCTTCATATTTCTTTAGCATTCATTCACAGATTCCAAACTTCATAGATCGACCACTATATGTTTTATATATTTGCAATATTCTATGTATGTCTCCAGCTGGATATCATGTATTTCATTTAATTTTGTTATATGTGATGTACTTTTTCATCGATAAGTATGAAAATGAATTGAAATTGACATTGACATTGATTGTCATAAAATAAGAATTAAAGAAAGGTTTACCCATGGTCGATCCAAAGCCATCATTCTTAATAAGCATAGTAACGTTGCATTGAAATTATAAGCTTGCCGCTTTAACAAAAGAAAAACAAGTATACTATTAGTAATTAACTATTAACAATCAAACTTGTATCCTCGTAAATTACGTAGTTGCAGAAACGTTTGGTGTTGCAGTGCTGTTGGTTTGCATCGCTTCTTAATAAGAAAAGGCAAATACTGTACTAGTATGTCAAACAGAAAATGGGGCTGTACATCTCGTTTCTGATGCAAATAAAGACAACAGAAGGTCTTTAGATATAATACTTTGAGCAATCGACGTCTTTCATTCTTTAGAATAAAGACAATGACCTGTAGTGTAACCCATGTTATGTTATTGTTCCTACTTTTCTTTTTCCACATTCAGCTTCCTCAGTGATGTTGGCAGTTGTTGCATCAGTTGTAGTTATCTGTATCCTGGCACTGGTTGTAGGAGTTGCTGTCATCTTCTGGTGTCGAAGGAGGTGGGCATATACAGTTTGTTTGTTTGTTTGTTTGTTTGTTTGTTTGTCTGTTAATTTTCCATCTGAGAAGATGGCTTGATAGCCCATATTCAGCTACACCAAGCCGGTCACCGGGTTACACACCCTGCTCTTTGCGATGAATGAATGAAGCGGGATCTTTTACGTGCATGAGTTGTAACTCTCTCATACACAGGACCTCCAATTTATGTCCTTCCCCAGGAACAAAGTGTTTTGCCTCTTGTCAGAGGGGACAGTATAATTACACGCAACATTGCTCAGTGAGATTCGGGTATCGAACCCGGCTCGCTTGGGTCGAATGCAGACACGCTACCCGACTGAGCCATCTCACCTCTCTTTTCGTAGTTCATATTTTGTAGGTGAGCGCTATCCGTCTCAAAAGTTTGATGCAATCGCTGTTCGATACAAATTGCGATTTGATACGTATTCTATTGTAACATGCAACATGGCATTCACCAATAACCTCCAGGATGTCAGAACCCGAAGGGATTACGTGCCGTTTTCTTATCTTAGCATTTCTCATGCTTCATTAACTCTTTATGTGCCACGTTCGCACGTCCGACTCAGTCGACAGCGTGCCAACTTCGCATATTCTGCTCAACAAACAAAGCCGCGAAAACCGATCGATATATCGCTAATCACTGCTAATCCCGCGGCACAATGAAAGCGTTTCTGGTGCTTTTGTTCCTCTCGTATACAGCTTGCATTCTATGTGGTCATGGACCATCAAGCGGTGTTCCCAACTAGATTTGCTCGTACATTCTAAGTTTCTGTCAAGGTTTTAAGTAATGTAGCAACTGGTCATTCAAAAGAAACATTGAAAATAGATTCGTCATACAATTTATATCTAAACAAAGCTTGGCATTCCTCTTTAACTTTGCCTACTATTATGCCCATCTTAACAGAAATTTGTAGAAGTTATACAAATTGAAAAAACAGAATTCTTTCTCAAAGCATGACTACCTTCGTGTCGCAGAATAACGTGGCACACAGGGGGTTTCCACCATGGCACATAAAGAGTTAACATAAAGCAATCGATATAGTCACCTTTGTAGTAATAATCAATCAACTGACATATTAGATGAGAATCAGCCTCATTGAAATAATTTTGATAAACATAGAATCGAATTGATACAAAACAATTATAAATAAAATTATGTTGTACATGTGACCGTGCAGCACAACAAAAAGTCGCACACACCGCGCTTATACATGAGCACTCTAAATAGGTGAAATGGGTCAGTGGTCAATATTTAGCTTTTTATAATTTCTTACAGAGTTCTTCTTCATTATTTTTATGATTGTATTCATTATCTTTATCATTTTTACAGTTTAGATTAAAGGGTGACTGTGAAATTGCCATTTCTTGCAGTTTTTCTGTACATTTCTTCACAGTTAGGATGAGCCCTTTAATGAGTGTTAGTGGTTGGAAGTGTTCACTTTCTTGTCTTCTACCAAATACCCATTCTATCATCTACTTTTCATAAGACTTCACCCTGAAATTTACAATCAGGTAGAGAAAATAACATATAATGTTGTCATCGTTTCAGATCCTCCGGAAAAGCGCACGCTAAAGACGACTATCAAGACCCCACAACCTCACATGGTAATCCGGGGTACGAAGGGACTGGTTCCAGTAGCATAATTCCCGGGAGCGCTCCCCCGCCGTACAGCCCCTCAGCAGTTACATCGCACTCAGGTGTTGCTGGGGGTGATCCTGATGGTGGTGGGATCTACGCTGATATCGGCGCCAGCGATTACTCCGCCGTTACTGATGCCAAGGGTGTCGACGACTACCACGTATACAACTTGCCTGACGTAGCTAATCAGGCACTCTCGCCGAAGGACGCTGGGCGGAAAATGGACGATCCGTACCCAGCTCTGGTAAAAAAACCTGACCCAGCTGGCGCGAAGCGACGAAACAAATATGAGGACCACAATCCGTCTCATCCCAAGGTCTTTCCAGGCCAGCCAGGGGGATCCGCCCCGCCTGGTCCCTCTGACAGTGGTCCTTACATGGATTTACTGAACGGCGAGGAAGAATACACTGCCATACCTTCGCCTCCTGATGCTACGGGAATGGATCCTTCAATAAGTGGTAATCACTACCAGCCACTGCAACAGGACAGGCACAGTGAATACGCCGAGCCCGACCCGCAGACAACATACCAGGGACTGCACTCTCCGCCACAGTCAAATCCGGATTACGTGAACGCCGGACGGACTAACGAGTACACAACGCTCAAAGTTTAAACCTGGGGATATTATCAAGAAGTGAAGGTAGATTCAGTACATGCTGTCAGCTACATGAACCTTATGATGAATGTAGCAATGCAGATTTTTAGTCATCCAGGTAACACGATGACAAATCAAAATCTGTTCTACTGGATATACTTAGGAAATACAGGTCAGTTTGGTGCAGTTTTGTGACTTCTCTGAGTCACTTCTTCAGCTCTGACTGGCTGGTGAGCTAAAGATCTCAAGGGCAACCTTCCGCAACGCAAAGGGAACAAAGTAGCTTATCGGATTCAGTGACAATTGGATGTCTGTAATAAGTATTATAGTGGACTCCGTTGTAATAAAGTCCTCGGGACCGGCAATTTTCTTTCGTTTTATCGAAATTTCGTTAAACCGAACGAGTAAACAGTAAAAAAAAAAAACGTCGAGCTGACAATGTTACGGTCTGAATTTTTACTTCGTTGTAACCGGTATTTTGTTATAGGGTAGCCGTCATCGTTATAACGGGCGTGCACTGTAATTGAATACCAATGACACTGGTGAGACCAACGGGTCTCTTTATACATGTTTTTTGTTCGTTTGTTTTTGTTTTTGTTTTTGTTCTGTTTTTAACCAGCAGAACAGATTCGGGTCAGCGGAGAACGAATCAGTCGTTTTCTCTTCTGCATCACGCTTCTGCATCACGCTGGGCACCATTGTGAGGACACAGAAGATGACATCCTTGATAGTATAAATCAAATTACTTTGGAAGAATTATTGCCCAAGTTGTATAACTATGAATGCAGAAAACTTTTCCATTAACAGAGAAGGAGTAATATCACAAGAAATTCAAGTCGATCAGATTTAACTACGTCTTGTTTTCTTACGTCGCTATGTTTGTTTATTTTCTTTAATGTGAGGTTTTATATTCAACAGAGATCATTCATTTCTAAATCATTTTGGATGTAGAAAACAATCATTAATAAGATACAATGCGATTGTTCTTATAATGTTGCATGAAAAAGGAGAGGGATTTTTAAAATACTTTTTAATATTTCTTTTCAAATTTTTAGCGACGATTACCAATGGTTGAAACTACTAGTGAATTTCAAACCAGCCTTTTTTTTTTTTAATTTCTGGTATTAAAGTAGTTTCATGTTTGACGATTTCCTAGCATGCAAATTCGGACTTTTGCATATTAGGTATAATGTTTCTGCTCAGAAGAAATTCTATTGTTCTAATCCCATACACGCTTAAAATTGTTACGTAGTACGTTGCTAAGTAGATCCAGGAGACAGTGAATGTTTTTTTAATCCGTTCTTTTATCCTTCTTCACTAATTTAGAAATCATTTTGAGGAAATACGCAGTTAAAAATTATCGCTGAGAAGTTCGAAGTATTTAATCCTGAGCCTGTATTGCCCTTGTCATACATGTGCCGTTAAAGATAAGTATTCTTCAGGGACAAACTTTGTAGGGTTTATCGGTTGGAAAAGTGGAATAAGATATTTTTACACTGTTTATATACTTGCAACATATATCGGATTTATAATTGTTCACGCGAAGCCGTGCTAACCAAGTATTACCAAACACAGAATGATGTACAATGTATAGCTGTCGTTTGACGTCACAATGTTGTCGTCACTGAGGGATGCTTAACAGCGCAGCCCTTTCGACAGCAACGTGGAATGTATAGTTAACGTGCCAATGTTTCATTAGAAAATGCCTCGATTTTGCTGGTGATGGTGATGGTGGTACCATCATGGGGTCAATTGCACAGAAGTCTTTCCATACTTCTACCCGGCGCTGCACTGTGGCACTGGACTTTTACTCTGTTAGGCAGTATGGGTTTGTACAGTCGTAAAATATTGGATCCAATATCGTATTATGCAGGATTTACTGAAATAATCATTCGCGTGTTAGTATGGTAATAGAAGTGATAAATGTCTTCGCGTATTTGGTATCGTTTGCAATGTAAACTGTGACGCATTTACTCGTTTATAAAAGAATCTAGTTTTAAGTGCTGAGACACAGAGCCTAGCTAGCAAGGTTGCGATGGATACTAGTGATATAGTGCTCTATGGATAATATACATGTGTGTAGTACATAATTGTCATTATTACTAGTACTATAATTATTATTTTACTTGCCAACAATATACATGATGTCTACACCGCCGGCGGAACGTTTTCAAAAGTGAAGGGGGGGGGGGGGGATCCACTTCCGGGTTTCTTGAGCTAACAAGAGCAAAAACAAAAACAAAAACAAAAACAAAACAAAACAAAACAAAGGTCTTCAGCTCATCTTTCACATTTCACTTCCGGGTTTCTTCAGCTGACAGGCAAAAAAAAAAAGAAATAATAAAAATAAATGAATAAATAAAATAGCCTTACCACGCTCACACTTCAACGTTTCTCCCTATTTCTTTCTAGTACCACTTACGCACTCCCGGGAAAAAAAAAACAACAACAACAACAACAAAAACGGCTGGGGGGGGGGGGGGCAAAGTGGTGACACCTTTCTATGGTGCAAAACAAAACAAAATAGTGGGGGCCGTTACACTGGCCTTGGTCTATAAATGAAAAAAAAAAACAACAACAACTGTACAGAAAATAAAGAAAACATTCAAAAGAAGTCAAGTACCAGGAAGTTGACTCTCAAGTAAAATATGATGGCAGCACAATTATCTTATAGGCCGACTTCAAACCTAAAATCAGCAAAACACATTAAATTCGTCATTATGATTCACATTTGAAGAAAAAAAGAAGAAGAAGGGGCAAGCAGAGGAATTATCCGAAATAATGTGATAAGCGGTTGCGTATGTCACGGCGAAACTAAAATTGAGACAAAAAAAAAATACAAGAAAATCCACATAAGGAATGTCAAATCCATTTGAAGCAAAACAAAAATTGTTTGATGCAAAAACTGTGAGTGTAGCTACATATACATGTACCTGATCTTTGAACTGGTGCGTGCGGTTGTTCGTTCAACATCTTGATACTTGTTGTCGTAAAATGTTCCAAGTTATATGATTTCCTATAATGTTTGTGCTGTCGCCACAAAGACTGCTGTGGCGAAGTATGTTGCCACATTTTTTACATGAGAGAGAGTACGCTGAAGGAAGGTTGCAACGCGGCACGCAAGGAAGCATTGTCTTCATTCCCGGAAGTGGTAGAGAGAGAGAGAGAGGGAGGAGACAAAGGATACGTAAGGGCACACAACTTCAAATTATTAGTGCATGTACTGTATTCCATTGTACAAAGTATACACACACTCTCTCTTTCTCCCGTCGTATATTCGGGTACTGTATATTATAACGTTCACATCATGTTCCGGAAAATCAGAGAGGATATTTCAGTGTCGCAGTCGAAGGTAAAACTGCCAATTAAATGTTGGTAGGAAAATCAGAATTGCACGTTTTCAACCCTTCTGTCCTGTCTTTTTCATCCCCCCCCCCCTCATGTCAATTCCATGTCGTCATCTTTCGCATGTCGAGAGGCAAACTTTGCATGAAGTAATTACCTCTGAATTGATATTGGAATCAGAGTTAACATTTAAAATGTATATATATATATATATACATATATATATATATATATATATGTGTGTGTGTGTGTGTGTGTGTGTGTGTGTGTGTGTGTGTGTGTGTGTATGTGTGTCAACGAACATCAACCCTATGATCTGAAATAAAATTTTGAGGAGACACAAAGCCAGGTTAAAGCCGGCCATCATACAAAAGGGGTCATCTTACGAAACCGACACCCACGAGTCATTAAGCCCATGAGTTCGACATTTTAAAAAGGTCCAAGAGTCATACAGCCCATGAATTCGACATTAGGCAAGTAAGGCCCATGAGTTCCATACCGGGTGAAAACAGCCCACGACTTCGACAGATACAACAAGGGGCTTAATGCGTCTCTCTTTGGGGGCCTTGTTTGCTTAGTGTCGAACTCAAGGGCTTCATGACTTGAGGGCACTGTATGATTCGTGGGTGTCGGTCTCGTGACATGCATCCATATAGAGCCAGGTAAACCATAGTATGAGAAAAACAGCTATTAAGTTCAGAGACAGATTCGTCTAAGGGCAATAATGTATATTTAGTTAAAGGGTAAGTTCACCTTCAAAGATATGTGGATTGAGTGAACGCAGCAATATCGGTAGAGTATATCAGTGAGAGTTTGAGGAAAATCGGACAATATGTTCAAAAGTTATGAATTTTAAAAGTTTCTGCTAAGTCACTGCTGGATATTAATATGAAGACTACTACAGCTTGTGATGTCACATGTGTACAATGATACATATTTTTACTTTTCTCCCATAATAAATGAACACTTCACTTGCCTCTTTCAGGAGGCAAAGGGTAATAGTATTACCATTCACATACGTCAGTAACAAGTCGAGGAATGTGCAGGGTTTTTCTTTTCAAACAAACAAAACTAAGAATCTGAAATTTCCTTTATATTTTCCTTATATCTTTCTACGCATGTGACATCATACACTGTAGTAGTCTTCTCATTCAGCAGTGACTGCTCAGATACTTTAAAAATTCATAACGTTTGAACGTATTGTCCGATTTTCCCCAAATTCTTACTGATGCGTTCTAGTAATATTGCTGCATTTACTCGTTCCACATGTATGTCTATATGAAGGTGAACTTGTCCTTTAAATTCTGAAGTACCAACTCGGCCATGTTTTCTTAAAAGGATAAAACCCTCGAATTGAAATTGGTTTTGACATGGAAATGTGGTGGATACTAGCACGATTCGTGAAGCACGTGAAGAACTACAGAAAGTGTTTGTTTGCGTATTTGTTCCCAGCGATATGATCTTTGCATTCTCCAGTATACCTTCTATTCGAATATCGGCGTTTCTTTTCGTGGAAACGAAGTAACAGGTTACAAATACAAACATTGTATTACAATATTTTTCATTCAAATTGTCATTAAATTCTGGTTGATTTTATCCTCCTTCAGAAGAAAAAGATATCACATCGAAGAGAAAGGTTATTGACCATCTATGATTCGGTGACCACAGCAGCAAGACGATATCGAAAGCATGAAATGAAACTGACAAGCTTCCTGTCGAAGCAATTGTAAACCTTTCACCAAGTTAAGGAGAACAGGGGATGTAATTGATTCGCCCCATCAATTTGTCAAAAAAGGATGGAAGTTTCACTTTGCTTGTATATTCCATTTTTCTCATTCTAATTGATGAATACAGCGTGGGAATCTTAAACACGAAAGCTAATCGCGTAAAAAAAAAGTGATTCTAAGAATCCCTTGAATCTAATATCTACATACTAGGCTTCTGATCCGGGGCAAAAAGAAAGAAGCTTGAGGAAGTAGCTCTTCACAAATATCAGTGCAGTGATCGCTTGAAAACGTGCGTATATACTGCAAAAAAACAGATGGTGAAATGACATTTACCTTTTGGAAGAACATCTTTACCAGGGAGGTCTTTCCAGGCCAGTTACAAATTAATGCGAGAAGAAGAGTGCAATGTTACAACACAACAGTGAAAATTTAAACAAAATCAGATTAAAAGGAAGAAAGGTGTATTGAATTCTAAAGATTCACTAATTCTTGCAAAACAGTTCTCGAACAAGTGATATTAATATGCAAATGATTGATCATCCCCTCACAATTTCCCATTGATAATGTACGAAAAATTGAAAAAAAAAAATCAATGTTTCTATCATTAAAACGTCAATCATAAGTTCAGTCAGGTAGATTAAGTGACAATTTCACAATGTCCCATTTTTTTTATCCGGTCCTGATCAAATTTTCACTAAATATTTTGCTTGTATATAATTACTCTTTATTTTCAGGCTAACTCTTAACTAGTCCGGAGTTCCCAATTTATCAAAGCAAGCGTACATTTCGCTATGAAATGTAACAATGTTTTTACATGTGCATATAGAATCATTGCAGTACAATTTTCATTTGTAAAAATATATAATTCTCCACACTTATTTTCCTTTTTAGAGACTGAGGTTTTAATGGCTATTTTGACGGTCCTGACATATACATAATTGTTGATAATCACGCTTGACATAATGATGAACCATCACCCTCACCAACACGTCTACTTTTACCTCTATATCTGTAAATCACATTCATTGTTGCCAATTTGTCATCAATGTTAACTCATGCTTTACTCATCCGCTAGGAGCATTGCCGTGCAAGAAAACAGTGTCCCGTTATGGCAACGTGAGTGTGGGTGTTGTTATGTTTTGTTGTTATCTTTTCTAATGTAGACCATTATATCCGTCATGTTCTACGCCGTACGAATGATGAGAGAGGAGGATGTATATAACTAATTATGACCGTAATTATCCTGTTGAATTTCTGTTTTAGAGCAAGATACCACCCTAAGCTCACGGTCATAGCAGCTTAAACAGGGCTGGTTTTAAAGTATATAGTAAAACAGAAACCATGACAGATTTCTAAGGCGAGGGTTATCGTCACTTGATGTGAGTTGCCCAAGTAGGAGTTGCCGATAACTAGTTCTTCTTAAATGCAGCAACAACAACAACAACAACACACAAACAAACAAACAAAAATTTAATATAACTTTTACTTCTTATTGCATATCATATTATTGTTGCAATTAACAATGTAATCATGCATTCAACTCCGTATATCAATGGCAGTTTTATCATGGAAGGCCTATTTTTCGATATTTAGTCGTCAATCGAGCTCCTTTAACAACAACAACATCGGAAACGCTGTATTCTCACACTGATGCATTATTATAGGAAGTCGGAAAAGGGATATGAAACATGACATTTTGGATTTAATGCATTCTTAAGCTTTAACGGACGTTTCCAGGTCTGCTGAATTTACCACACTTTACGACGACGGGAAATTACCTAGTGAATTTCTCCTGTTTTATCACGAAACAGGCAATGACAACATGGACAGATCATGACTTAACGCTTCCGGATTGCTATCTCTCATTATTGCAAGTACAATGTACAATGTACAATATACTGCTAGATGCATGCACATCAATGTTGTGGGTCGTTGTTTCATATGGGAAAGGATAAGCCGCCTATAACTATTGTAGTGCGAACCATTAATTGGATTAATGAAGAAAATAATTCTAACTTATATATTATAACTCTCCTGTCGGCTTGCCTTAGGTATAAAGATTCTGTTCGAGGGGAACTGAATCTATTAAATTTAGATATGATCTTCTTTGTTTATGGTAAACTCTTCTGTGTTGCCACTGTTCATATACCAAAAACTTAGCTATGATTTTCAAAGTAGTGTTGCCAGGTATATCAATTTATACACTTGGGTCGAGAGGGAGAAGGTGCGCTATAAAACATTCTGTTCAGGGAAGTGTAGGCACTTGATGAGATTCGAACTCGGGACCTCCGATTGAGCGTCAGGGGTTTATTCCGCATTTCCACAGTCCCCAAGATGAAATAAACAGGGCAGAAATTTGATCAGAATCCTGGCTGAAGGACTTTTTTTTCACATTATTATGTAGTCACAAAACGTAAGCATCAAGAGTAAATTCACATACGCGTTATATGGAATAATGACTCGAACATTTAGATATTCTTTGTAAACAAAAACACACAAAAAACATATCATTCCATTACAGATTCAATTTTAGCAACATTACTATAACCCATCCTCATTGCCAGCGCCTTAAAAGTCGTTGTTGTTAGATTGTTTCAAAAGTATTACGTTACATCATGCTACCAGGAATCAATCTCTTCACACTGGACAGACAACCTAGCTAGCTTCCTCCTCACACTGAGTTTTTTTTTTATTTCCGCCTGCAGAGCTTTAAAACTATCAAACAAGTTATAAAATGGCACTTGTATCAATTCACTCCTTTCTAATAAACGGCATTGCATTCACCGATGTGGGGTATACCGATGGTTTTAATATTCCTTTGTTCCTAGCCTTAGATTTTATCTTTGACTTACGGTGCGTTTACTGTGACATTAATGTTGCCATTTTTTTCCTGTAAAAGCCATGCATTTGCTTGGTCACTCAATATATGTATATATAATGTGTGTGTGTGTGTGTGTGTGTGTGTGTGTGTGTGTGTGTGTGTGTGTGTGTAAATATAAAATGTGTGTGTGTGGTGTTAAATCCTGTGTCAAAAGTGATTTTTTATTTTTTTATTTTTTTTTTTTGTAAAGGGCGATATCTTTCAGAAGGTGCCAAGGTATTATAAACTATATGTTTACACGTTCTATTAAAAACAGGATATCAAGGCTTGCTTAGCCAGAACTGTAAAAGAACAACGGCAGTACTGGCAGTAAAACCAGGTGTTCAGTTCTGAATCATTCAAATATTAACATCGGCCGCATTAAAATTATTTTTATTTATGAATAGAGGAGTGGACGTATCTACAATGAAAAAACAAGATGAAGGAATTACCAAGTAACGTTTCAATCAACTAAAGATTTTTATTTTTTCATAATTATAAGAGTCCAGTCAGGAGCAAAAATACAATTCTCTTCCATGGACTGTCGATAGCAACAATTGTTTAAAGTTTAAAGACTCTCGTTGTTTTAAACAAATTTCCCGTGTTCAAGTCCTGCAGAGCACATACATCCTGTATGTCCCATAAAGGACGAGTGAGATGTGCCTGGCAATGATTGCTAGGGTGATGACCGTGGCAGAATTCTAACTCTTTAGATACCAGCTCTAGTGTTTATTCTTGATTGAATAGTTCTGGTACGCCCGTGAGAACTGTCAAATTTCGCTCCAAAATGTACACGTGTGCCTAAGATATGTGTGAACTAACGCTGTAATAACAAGATATTTGTTGGGTAACGACGAAAATGCGATATATTAACCAAAAAGTTTCAGCGAAGTCGCAACCTCAGAACTTACCCGATCGGGTTAGGCTAACTCGGACTCAGGGCGAGCCGAGTTGTCCCTCTGGATTGAGGTGACAGTGTTGTATTATGGGAGCCCGGCCCATAGCCGCAGCGGTTCGCGTTATGGCTGGTCGCGCATCAAAGAACCTCTTTGAGGCGCGTGCAAAATGAACGTGCGCCCATGTATAATATGGCGATCACGAACTGCGTTTAAATTGTCTAACCTAGGGCTGAGTTGTCCCTGAGACCGAGTTAGTCTGGATCCTTCTGGAATAAAAATAGGTACACCGACTTTCACTTTGATCTCAAAATACTCCAAAACAACTCATCATCCGGGTAAATCGCGTCAGCCAGACATAGATTCTTGGTCGACTCTTTCAATGTAATATAAGCAATTTAGGAAATGGTGCAAGACGGCTTCTCAAAACCTTACCAGAACTATGTCTTCATTTTAAATGGGGGGGGGGGGGGTCAATTCCTTATATTATGTTGCTTTGTATGAAAGCAGAAAAATCACAAAAACAGATCAGTGAAAAAAGGGGGCGTGGAATAGGTACACGCGTACACACATACATACAGGTTATGAATTAGAGATCAAGGCAATTTGGCAACGAAAGTCACAAATTTTAATTGTTGTCAAGAGGGGAAAAAAATCCTTCCGATCTGTTCTTAGTATGGGGATAAAGGTAATACGCATTTGAATGTCATCCTGAGGGAAAAAGTTCTGACTGTGCCAAAATATTTGAGAGAAAGATTGAAATTAGTGAAATTTTGTGTCCAAAACAAAACGAGAGCTCCTCAACACCTATACGTCATACAGAATTGACAATATGTCTCACTCTCTAAACTTTGCCAGCTCATTTTTTTTGTCTGATTTTTTTTTTTTTACATTTCTTGATTTTTTACTTGACTTTACATTACATGATTTTTTTCCCAATTTTCACTGCTCTTGTTCTCTGATTATTATGCTTCCAAACAAAGCAAGGTAGGATGGACTTTCCCTTATAGAAAAGCCCATTTACTTTGATTAACATTAGTACCATGTTTAACCGTATCCGGGCAATTACCCCCAGAGGGCAATTACCCCCCGGCCAATTACTGGTTTGTGGTAAGGTTAGAGTAAAGATTAGTGTTAGGGTTAGGGTTAGGTTCAGGATTAGGATTAGGATTAGGGCCAAGGGAAGGGTGCGGGGTAATTGCCCAGGGGGTAATTGCCCTAGACCCATGTTTAACATTGGAATCATAACGCCATTATCGTTAATATTAATTGCCCTACCCAAAATTAATAGCTTTGACTGAAGTAGCGTTTATATGCAACTTTGTTTGGGAAGACCAAAGTAGTGTGTGTAATCAAACACGTTCCAGCTTTCGCGTGCACAAACATAAAAACAATTTCACGATAGAAACCTTTTAAGAAAAAGATGTAATGAACAGTTCAAAATTGATTGGCACTGGGTTAAACAAAGAAAAAAAAAGATAGAGGGAAACATGTAACGGAAACACAGATAGAAATTATGTGGTATAAGTGGAGTGGGCGAAATGATAACATTGAGTCAACACATTTCTAGAAGGCATGTTGACCAAAGGCTCGCGAAAGGAATAGGAAAAAAATCTAAGCTCTTACCAAACTACAATCATCATTACACATTACTCACTCACTGAAAGGGGTAAAAAAAGTAATCGTTTATACGGCAAAAACATCTTATGCAAGTCAATTTTATATCATCTTAAGCGCAAGGATAAACTATTCACCACAAATCGGAGTCGCACTGGCGAGAAAAACGACTAAGGCCCATATCGTTGTCCTCTCCTCGGGTCTTTTATTTTTTTCCCCCTGGTTATACTTCTGCTTACCAGAATCGAAAACAACAACACCTAGCGGAAACGCCCCGCAGTGTTTCCTTCCAACACGGGATATGAGTACGATAGCGCAGCACGCTCGAACTCATTGCCAGTACCAGACAGTTTTGTACAAGCACAAAGAGGGGACACCCGCCGGAATCATGGAGCTTTGTATGCGAATGGCCGCTTGCTGGGGAATAATATCATCAATCGTGTTTGTGTCGGGGACATTACCATCGAACAGCGCTGTGAACATGTGCCAGGGTGGGTAACTTATTTCTCTGCACCATGTTTCACAACTATAAAAGGCGTACATTGTATGGTAAAATGCAGTAAATGCGTTCAATTTGAATGTTTCGCTTCTTAATGAAGAAATTCACTCAAAATATTCCTCTGCCACCGTTGCCTGCAGAACAGTGCAAAAATTATCAAAATCCGATGGGAAATAAGAAAGTTATCATAGTTATTTTTAAATAGAAATAAAAATATGAAAACACTTCTTGACCAGTCGTTATGGACATTCAACTCTGCAATTCAGCAGGAAGATGACAGAAATGACAAAAACTGTTTCACCTGTATGGGTATCAAACCTGTCATGAAATCACCAAAAATAAAGAAGAACAAAATAATGTGGTTCTCTGTTGTTGTTGCTGTTGT
Source organism: Diadema antillarum (assembly GCF_040938485.1). Classification (NCBI taxonomy): domain Eukaryota; kingdom Metazoa; phylum Echinodermata; class Echinoidea; order Diadematoida; family Diadematidae; genus Diadema; species Diadema antillarum. The sequence goes on from NW_027272710.1 coordinate 154,745, forward strand.
TGTTGTTGTTGTTGGTTTTTTTTTTTTTTTTTTTTTGGGGGGGGGGGTTGGGTTTTTTTTTTTTTTGTACGGGAATATGCTTTTACCTATATTAGGTAAAAATATTCACGCCTAGTATGCATGAAAAAATTGTGAGAGCAAGAAATCATCCACTAGCTCATTTGAATATTCATAAGGACTGGCCTGGAAATATTTTCCGACGAAATGTGAAATTTCAAAATGGCATATATATCTATTTTATTTCTTCTCCGATTTTTTGTTATTTTCTCAGCGTTCTGTTTGATTTTTGTTCTCTTTCTTTTAGAATTTAGAGAGATATCTAATAATAAGTTGATATGAAGAAATTAATATGAAGGTCCACTGACTAACCGAAAGCTCGTGTGTGTGTGTTGTGTGTTTGTGTTGTAAAGATATTTCAAGCAGTACGGTTCCAATTTCAAAACATTCTTTCTAATCTAGGTCAGATTTTAATTCTCTGACGTATCTGTCCGATGTGCATGAAAGTTATAAAGGAAGAATAAAACAACACAATATGCATTTTTTTTCTTTTTTTTTTCTTTTTGTTCCCAGACACGCAAGGGGAATCAAGTACCTGTGTGGTGAGCCAGCAGGTCTCCGAAAACGAGCGTTTAAAGATTCGTTGCAAACTGGGCAAACCGTCTGCTCCCCGTAAGTCATGCTGTTAAGACCGATACAAGGCCTGAATTTTTACATTATGACAGCAAAACAGTAGCAATGACTGCTCTGGTTGTGATAATTGCAATTAAAACAAATATTGGCTGCTTTTATAGGATCATTTTACCAATTCATCATTATTATGTTTGATAAAGAGACATCAGCAACATCCGTATCTGTGGATGTTATGTGTGACCAAGCACGTACAATTGTCGTAAGGCTGCAGCCGTTGTCCTTATCAATAGGTCAGCGGATGTTTCATGGTGATGAGGAAAATGACCTGCGTTGGTCTACATTAGAATCCCTCGCACGCAGGCCTTTTTTGTTAGTATTCCATAGAATTTGTGTAATCCTACTAAATCATCCTATCCTTATCCAAATTTAGATTATTACCTCCACGAAAGGAGACATGACAACGAGCGATCGCTATTAAACTCCGGAGACAAATTTGGCATGACCTATGGTTGGCCAAGAGAGCCATAATTCTCTCAGTTGATACGTATCCCCAAACGATATGCATTCAGATGCGCATGACAATTTTACCCAGTCAGATGCGTTATACAAGAAATCCCTTCACAGCCAGATACGTATCAGATATTAAGATCATATACAAATATTTTCATGTTACTGATTAACTATCTCTTGTTTTGAATACTTGTCGCATTATTTTAAGAGACGTCTCTGGGTTTGTTCGTTTTTTCTGATACGCATCACGTATTCTCTATGCGTATCGCATTGTTTTGTAATGCAACTGTCTAATCACAAACATATTGAATATTGTTGCAAAGGCTAGAATTTAGTGTTGCTTAGGTTACGTATATTACGCATACATGAATGTTTTAACGGAAGTCTATATCAAATTTGGCCAAGGGAAATTCGACCAGTGTTTCTGATACATTATACCTGCATTGTGTGTCAAGATCACCCCTTCTGTCTTGTCTGACTTTGAGAAGGGTTGGGTATAAAACGCGGCTTCTGATTGGACAGTGACTGTTGCATGAACACTGCGATACGTATCGAGAACACGTGATACGTATCAGAAAGAGGACACTATCATATGTATCCCCAAATAATGTGATACGTATCAAGAACAAGAGATACGTATTAGAAACACAGAAATATTTGTATATGATTTATTTGACACGTATCTGACTGTGACGGGGTACGTATCTGTTGTATGAGGCATCGGATTGGTCACGTCGGGATGCGCATCTGTTGTATTTTGAATACATATCGTTTAGGATGCGTATCGACTGTGCAACTTTTGACCATCCTGGCCAACCATAATAATTATAACCAAAACTAAAGTTTGTTTTACAACTAGTCCATGGGCCAGGCCAGATATTGGTACCACCGGAGGTGGCAATACCTTGTTGGTGTCATTTTGTTTGTCGGGCATAGATATGCTTATCAAGCTATGATAGCATTTCCAAATGAGTAGCTTAGTCATAATAAATTAATTTTAGACCAATTTAGTCTCGTTGTTATATCCCTGTACATCTGAATCGAGACCAACCGCTATACACAGAAGAGCACTGTCTTCTCATGTTCACAGGTGTTCTGTTGTAAACGCGGTGCGCTTAGTCTTTATTTAAGGCAGCGAAGGGAATATCCAAGGGTTATGATGTCCACAGCGCTTAGTCTAATATTCAAGACGGCGAAGGTAATATCCAAAGCTTATAATACAGTGTATATCCCTTTATCTAAAAACAACAACAACAAAAAAGTGAATTTTACCGTATTTTTCAATTATTTATCATTTTCCGGTGAAAACGCTACGGTGAAAACGCTAATACCACGCTAATGTCGCTTTATTTCCATCCAACAATGAAAGATTATGCAAAAACAATGTACCGGTACACTACAAAACATCATAATTGATAATGTTGTAAATGAACAGAGTGATTTTTGTTTAAAACTGATGTACTTGTTGAGAGAGTGGTATAAAAACAGTATAGATAATCCCTTTTATTAGGAACTTTAGATATGATAACGGTACATTGTTCTAGATAAAGACTAAGCGCACCGCGTGACAGCTGTGGACATCGTAACCCTTTGAATATTCCCTTCGCTGCCTTGAATAAAGACTAAGCGCACCGCGTTTACAACAGAACACCTGTGGACATACAGAAGGCAGTGCTCGTCTCTGTATAGCTGTTAGTTTCGATTCAGAAGTATAGGGATATAAAAACGAGACCAAATTGGTTAAAAATTCATTTATTATGACTAAGCTACTCATTTGCAAATGCTATCATAGCTTGATAAGCGTATCTATGTCCGACAAACAAAATGACACCAAAAAGGTTTTGCCACCTCAGGTGGTACCAATAACCGATTTTTCGGGTCTTGGCCCATGGACTAAACGTATCTGTTTTACACACACGATTTATTCTCGCTCTACCTCTCTCTCTCTCTCTCTCTCTCTCTGCAAATCTAACATTAATGTCTGCTTAACTTCATTTATTGAAAATAAGTGACGAAACGTACTATATCGTTTTCCTAATTTATTCCACAGAGGGAGTCAACATTCGTGATACGATTCTTGACGAGTTAACACCAACCACACAGTGTAACAAGTTCATGGTGTGCGTACCAACATCGATGACAAACATACGTAATTTCACCTGCGAATATTCTGGGGCAGTGGGTACGGTGCCACTATGCCCGAGCTCCGAGGAGCCAGAAGGAGAGAGAATCCTCAACATGCTGTGCGTCTACACCTTACAAATGGTATGATGATATTTTGAAGAGTTTGATCCCAAAATGGGCCAAGCGATATTTCAAACATTTCGAGTTAAATTCATTATCAAATAGAACAAAAAGAAACAAAAAAAAGGATAAACCCTCCAGCGTAGTTCACCTTAAACATAACCAGAAATATTTTTCAATTTATGATCAGATATGAAAACCCGTATCTTATCCTTTGATTTTATCAGCTTCAATAGCAAATATCACAACTGAACAAAAATGGAGTCAGCGCACTTTTGTATCAAACTCTTCATATTTAGCAAACACATGAAGTCAACACATTGATTTTGAATGTCCAGTGCACTCATTTTCATCAATCATTTTTTACCGAGAATTTATCAGTACCTTTTCAATCGGATTTTCTTCTGTTTTATATTATTACAACATCAGCATTTCGTTCGTTAAAATTTTGTAGCAGCTTAAAGGACAAGTTCACCTTCATAAACATAAGGATTGAGAGAATGTAGCAATATTAGTAGAACACATCATTGAAAGTTTGAGGAAAATCAGACAACCCGTTCAAAAGTTATGAATTTTTGAAGTTTTTGTGCAGTAACCGCTGGATGAGAAGACTGCTGCAGTGTATGAATAACTTAGATGTCACATGCGTACAACAATATAAGGAAAATATAAAGAGAATTTCACAAAATGCCATCTTCTGAAAAAAGTACACATTCCCCTGACTCGTTACCGACAAATGTTATGGGTAATATTATTCCCCCTGCCTTTAGAAAGAGGCAAGTCAAGAGCTCTTTTATTATGCGAAAAAAGTGAAAATACTGTATGTTGAATTTTCTGTTACATTTTCTTTATACTGTTGTACGCATATGACTCACAAGCTGTAGTAGTCTCCACATCCAGCGGTTCCAACACAAAAATTTTAAAAATTCATAACTTTTGCATCGATTGTCCAATTTTCCTCAAACTTTCACTGATGTGTTCTACTAATATTGTTGCATTCTCTCAATCCTTATGTTTATGAAGGTGAACTTGTCCTTTAATGGATAGAGTGATAAAAGAAACGACCAAGAATGATTGAGTTTATAGTCTAGAACACACAAACACATCGATACCTTTTTCACATATTTGGTGACAATGGATGATTCCCCTCATCAAGCGCTTTCTCTTACGATCGGCATGATTTGGTGGCATCACATTAAATCAGACTAGTCAAATAGACAAACAGGCTTTCTACAATGGTCATATCTGTAGAGCATTCGTCATCTTTATTGACCATTCATTCGTCAACTCCTCACAGATAGACCGATTACTATTTCAAACGTTTCTGTTATTTTTGTGAAAAAAAAAACCAAGAATGAATTCAATAAGCAGACAGGACTACTACCTGTTATGGTCTTTTCTGTAGAGCATTTCTATCATTTTCACGAATTGTTCATTTGTCAACTCATCACAGACGGAATAGATGCCAAGTCAAACGCTTCTATATCTTGGTGAATAGAAATGAATTGAATAAATAAGCAAACGGGCCTACTTGCTCCAATAATAATAATAATAATAATAATAATGATAATTAGACAAATTTGTATATTGCAGCTACTATGTAAATATACTTTACTGCGCTGTGATGTAATGGCCATAAAGCATTTGTCATTTTATTGACCATTCACTTGACAGCTTATCACAGATAGAATGATTACTATGTCAAACGTTTCTGTTATTTTTGTGATTTTTTTTCGTTTTTTTTCTTATTTTCTCCTAATTTGATCTCATATCAGTTGACCTTTGATTTTTTTTTTGAACTGTTTCCTTTGATCCTTTGATCTGTTTGTAGCTTCATTAATTCATTATTCATTCTTTTATGCATTTTCTGAGGGTCCCATATCGTACAAGCTTTGCCTTTCAGTGGGACTCTCCACTCCCATTTTCATCCCAATTTAAGTTGTGCTATGCATATGTATATATTTAATAGAAAATACAGTTATGTTTCTTAGTTTTGTCGCTCGTTATCACATGTTTTTTGTTAATTTATATTTTTGCCATTAAAACAAGCATGTTCTGCTTATACATTGCATATACACTTTTCTGTTTCTTTTTTTTTTTAATTGAAATAAATTTGAACTTTGAATGAATACTATACTTCCTGTAATAGTCATATCAGCAGAGCGTTAGTCGGTAATATCCTGAGCAGTCTCTGTTCCTTGTCATGCCTGTGTTGTTGACGAAACAGAGGGACGGGAATCTCACAAAACTGACGTCACATTTTTTTAATGAATATACTGCTTCCGTCTTTTATCATCATGATGTGCAATTCAAAGCCCGACTTTCAAAAATCATGATTAATATCCCGTGCTTGCGTATCACTCACGTTTGAAGTACTTATATTCCCTTTTATATCCAGTACATGATTTACAAATCAGACAAACACTGAACAAGGGCAGCATGACTCTATACGCTTGAGACGTGACGTATAAAAAGTGAAATCTTGTATTAACCTAATATACATTGCAATGAATCATGGAAACCTTTTCAGTATGTACATGGGATGGAATTCCAAAGAATTTTTTTTTCGGGTCCTACTTTAAACATTAAGACAATTTTTTTTTTTTAATAATTTCACATCATGTACTATATACATTAATCGGTAGTGCATTTGTAACGATTTGTAGAATATTTTGAAGTCTAGAGCACATAAAACCAGTACTCTGACCCCAAAACACAAAACAAAAAACAAAACAAAATAAGAAGAATTCTGAGCAAGGATGATAACGCAGGACCCTCACATATTCTAGCAATGCAGCAATGTAGTTCCATTCCAATGATACTGTGCGGAATTTACTCATGCTTTCTTCGTTTATTCTGCTTCCTTGACCACCCATCCGTGTAAAAAAAAAAATGATAAATGATACCACTTACATTTGCACACGCACATTGCACATGTGGACTCAACTAACACCAAGTATGCTTATAAACACAGAGATTTGCTTGCAGTCAATTACATCGTCATTCACGTTCACATAACAGAGTAACGCTAATAAGTGGGTCAAACACTGATTTAACCGTTAAGTCTGACGAGAGGCGAGCAAGAAGTACGGTCAAACTTTTTTCTCTCTTTTTATTTTACACATTTGATAGAAATTACCATCCACTTGTGACAAAGCCTTGTATATTTGTGCACACATAATAACAGCCTGAGGTTGACAGGCTGACAGATTATTCTCCCTGAAACTGGATAATGTGCTGGTCCCAGCTCTGGCATTATGCTTTTAGCATAATAATAACCTCTTATGAGGTTACTGATATGACCAAATTATACCGTACGTGCTTTTCAAGGACCTTGATTTATCATGCTACACTGCATATAGGCCTACATTACAAAACAAACACTGTTGATACTAGGTTGTTTTATCTCCCATCAATGCTTTGCTCAAGTTAAGATGATAAGTTATAACACGAATTCAGGAGAATTATCGGGTTTTAATAATTGTTTTCATCTGAGACATTTAAAGAGTGGTTGAAGTTTTAATTTCAGCGCTTAGTACTTCTGTACTCTATTTCTTCTCATCTTTCCTTAATAGTGCTTTATGGTATATTATCGAATTCCTCAGTAAGGTTGCTATCCTTTAAGGTTAATGCAATCTGTATTTTGTTATTAAAATTAAGTGGAGGTGTCGTGGCTGAGTGGATAAGAGCGCTCGTCTGTGAACGACATGAGCGTGGTATGGTGGGTTCGAGCCCATGCCAAGCCCGACACGTTTGCCCTTCAGCAAGGCACTTTATCCACATTGCTGCTCTCCACCCAGGAGTATAAATGGGTACCCGGTAGGATGAGAAAGCTTATGTTGGTTGATCAGCATGTGCGCGCCTGTAAAATGGCTGCGACTGGCTGGAATGCTCCCCAGGGAGTGGAGAATGAGCACTGTTTAGTGCTGGTTGGAAATCATGTATCCAGTGACCGGGGTAATAATAGTCTGTAAAGCGCATTGAGACACTTAAGTGTGAAATGCGCTATATAAAAACCAGCTATTATTATTATTATTATTATTATTAGCTATTTCCTACAAACCCATCCTCTCATGCTTTATTTTTCTACTATTATATACAATTTCCTGATGATTGCTGCAATCACCTTCCTTAAGTTTTTTTTTCACAATGTTTATACCCGATGGTACCCATTATGATTCGAATATTATATCGTTCATCTGCTTCTTATAATCACCATAAACTTCTCTTGTTTTTCAGTTTTTATTTTCCTCATAAAGTATTTCATAAAGTATTACATCGTGACGTTTTCATATTGTGTGTGTGTGTTTGTGTGTGTGTGTTTGTTTTTTTTTAACCTGCGCATTATTTGTTTCTTTGTTTGCTTTCTCGATGTAGCGTTTGACATACAACGTGAAGTCTTTCGAATACGAACTCATCCTCGATGAACCCACGATACGAAGTATCGAGACAAATTCCCGACTGCCGGACTCCTTGTTGCCGAGGACGACGCAGAGTACGAACGACGAGAGGAGCACACACGAAATGACGTCATCCATGCAATCGGCAACTACTGCGTCATCTCACGATACGCTTTACACGATGGATGTCGTCTCCGTACTACCAAACGCAACCTCGTCTTCACACATCAGCGGTAAATATCTCACGTGAACATCGCGCATACAAACGAAAAAAATGCGACAGAGGTTATCTAGAGTTACCTTGTCCCCACCCTCATCTAACTTCTACAATTACCACCTTCACAATGAATAGCATTTGCCAGCATGAAAATTTGACGATGGGTTGGTCTTCTGGTGAAATACAAATCGTGCGCTATCCAGTTTGTCGTTTTATGGTCGTATTGGTCTACATTAACAAGTGAGTAACTAAGATATCTCACTTTAAATAAGCATTAGATGTGCACAGAATTCTTCGTCATCATCATAATGCCATCACAACATAAAAGTTAACCGAAATTGTTCACCACTTCCTTGTTTATTTTTCTGTCTGGTGAACGAAAGAAAGGAAATGCTTTTGAGTTTCCACTGATTAGGCTTGTTCATCTTTATCAGACATACCAGGCTAACAGCTGATTCCGTACTCGGATATCATCGTGTGTCTTTAAAGGTATTGTTTACCTTTTGGAGAAGTGATTTAAAAAATGTTCAAGATATCACTTTTAATGCATATGTATAGGTCGGTGGTGTCATAAAACATCCTTCTATATAATTTTTTTGCAATAAAGCCTAAAATTCTAGGATATATCACTATTTTTCTCATTAAACCATAACTGTAGACGGTTTTGTCTGGAAACATTATTGTTATTACTATTGTTCACATTTTGTACGTTAACCAATACTTAACATTGATTATAATAATTCAATTCTTTGCATCGGTTGTTTCTATATCCCAAACTCACATTTTAGAACTATTTTGAAGCACTAATGCTGGGTTTCTGTTTCATTGAGAAATGGTTGATTATGCCTTTAATGTGTACCGGTATGTGTCTCCATGTGAAAATATATTTTACCTCATTCATAATTATTCTCTTTCGTGCAGGAGACAGTATTGTAGCTTGGTCTATCGCGTCATGCGCTGTCTTCCTTCTTCTTTTGACTTTCGTCACATTCGCCTGTTGGTATAACTCGAGGTAAGGATCAAGTTAATAAAATCTGTATACGTTTACGCCTTCCCTTCTCCTGCTGTGATTGGTACAGCATACTGCCACAATTCTAGGCCACAAGATGGGGAGAGATGCTCTTGCTTTGTTTGTTTGATTTCATCACGCTCTGAGCTGTTAGATGGTCTTGAGCAAGGCTATGAACGATTCCTAACCCATAGTCAATATCTAATCTGAATTATCTATGGGTGATTATAGCATATTTGAATACACGATTATCTGCATTGTATGAAGTTATATTTGGTATCGTATTGTTATTTTATATTATATTTCTGTTTTGCGATATGATGATGCAATATTAGAAAAATTTGGTAAGCAGCTAATTATTTGCATATTCACAACTTTAAGAGATTATATTCTACAACAATGGGTGTCATGAGTGTAACATGACCTTATTTGATTCTATGGCTTTTCATGTTAAAATCATTTCTTGTATATCAGGCGCCTAAAAGGAGCAAGGCTCCAAGTAACAGAACAAATACGGTACATCCATTCACCTTCACAACGCCATCAGGGGGATCGGCAGGCTGCGATCACTGACCAGCCAACAGATCAACTTCCTAAAAATGTGGAGTACATGGAGATCGGAGAACAAGACTACCACGTAATCTTTGGAGGCAAAGAGATGGGAGGTTACCATAGTTACGAGATGCCAGGAGCACGTCCACTGACAAGAAAGATGCATCACCGAAGTCTCCCAGATATCCTTTCGAACACAAAGCGAGATGATAATGTCGGAAGGAGCCAGAGAGGCCGAGCTAATTGCAACGGAGATTGCGACAGCACCTCCTCAAGGATAGAGATACTAGGGAACGAGAGAGGGATCTACGACCCTGGTGAAGACTACATTGGGCGAGAAGTTTCCACGAGCTGTACTCACCTTGCAACGCTTGGTAACACACGGCGTTCCTGGAATTCTGTCGAAGGGTCTGAGAAAGGTTACCAGTCTCTTACAGGAAAACCAGAAACAGGCGCGCGACCACTTGGGCCTCCTTCAAGCATTTATCAGCCTCTGATTCTAGGCAAGAAAGACGATGCACCGGCTACGACCAGCGCGCTGTCATCAAAAACTTCTGAATCGTCACAAGCGCGGGAGAATGGTTTATACCAGTTTCCGAGGCAAAGCGGTGGCGACTCAAGTAGGCCGGTATCTCCTCCTACTGAGGAGATTCGTAGAGAACAAGAGTATCAACAGCTTACACGAACAAATAGTTGCACAGAAAAGTTCCATGAATACGCTGTCTTGGAGAGACGCCTTACAGATATCAAAAACTGAAATTCAGAAATAGTTCGCACTAGAGGGAAAACCCCCTTAAAGGGAATGGCTAGCATCACTGATCAGTGGGAATCAGTGGGAATGCTGGGGGATGATTGTTCCGATCCTCGTAGAATTCATTTAAGAGTACATTATATTCCATTGTTTTGTGAAAATCATTTGCTTCAGAATGGACTCATATTCAAGTAATGTGCAGTTAAATGTTTCCAGGTTATCATGCATGTACAGTGACGGGGCATTAAAGTGCACATTACTTGAATAATTGACACCATTCTGCAGGAAACAATGTTCAAACAACAATAGAATATAATGTACTCTTAAATGAATCCACAAGGATGGGAACAATCATCACCAATAATTCCCATTGACCAGTTACTAGCCATCCCCTTTATAGATCTAGCATCTCTTCACGATATGTATTTAGTTGATCAAAATCCAAACCCCCCCCCCCCAAAAAAAAAAAAAAATGATGATTTATACAATCATATAAGAATTTGTCTTTTAATTTAATTGTTGATTTTTTTTTTCTTTGATACGTTTTGATACTTGCGATTACCAGTATCAGGTTTGAAAACATTTCCTGGTGGCTCCATAGCTCACGATGAGTTGATTTATTTTCTGAATCGGAGCGCAACGTCACACCATGTGATCTTTTTAATCGACCTGCCTTTCTATTTTTGCAAACATAAAGTAGATTGAATGTCTATATTCGCCTTGATACAGTAAAAGAAGGAAGACCCGCTTAGATTAGAGGTATTGCTGGTAACGAGTAAGGTAGCAATTATCTTTTATTTTGGAAGTAGTCTGGCAGTCTTTGTTAATAAGGAATTAAAACACTATAAATACATTTGTTTACTCAGGATTCTCACGTATCAGAATGATGACGTCACGTAACGACGTTTATTGCAAAGCTAATGCTGATAAACGATACAGTAGCAGCTACCTTTTGCTCTCTGGAACATACTCAGATTTTTCACATCGAAAAGGTCATGTCACGATGTTCTAATAATGTGATGGCTGATTTGATACAGTGGGTTCTCGATAAGGCCCTTTTGAACCAAAGTGACTTCCCACTTCCCAACTCTTTATTTTGATATAGTGTGAAAGTTTATGTGTATAGCAAAGCAATTGTCAAGTTTTACGTCCTTATTATCATGGAATTCCATTGTCATGATCACGATTCTGAAGACAACTGCATCGTTAAGATGACAAAAACGATTTTGTCAATATGCCTTCAATAATGACTTTGAAGATCGCGAGTTTAAATGGAACAGTCTTGAGAAGAGCAATTAAATGTGTAGCCATATTGATAAGACGGCACCGGCATCTTATTTTGTCTTTATACACTGATATGTCTCTTTATCATACTCTGAATTATCATGCAAAAACACACCAGTATTACGTATCTATAACCTATCGTCATGTTAATTTCGGAATCAGCATTGCAGCACAAAATAGAGATTATATGGTAACGTAACATGCAAGGAAATGTCAATACGGCATTATTCATGATAACAATACTGAGCAACAAAATGTATGTGCTATGAAGTTACTTGATGTTCTTAAGTATGACTATAAATTTTTACTTAATCACGAGTGATGGATACTCGTCATCGTATTGTTGTTGTATTTTTTGTAGTCAATGTAAGTTGCGTAATACCATTTTCTTCAGTAATTTGCAACTGTGCCAAATTTAGACACGCTCAACCTTGTTGACTAAAATGTGCAACGGAATATTATCAGTCTTCAATTATATAATGATATAAAGAAAAGAAATAAATGGAAGGCTCCAAGGACATGAAATGGCCTTCTTAGCACCGTATCTACTTATGCTGATGGTCTTGTATGACGATGTTTTATACCGAGACGGTGAGACGGCAGTTTTTGATATCAAAACCAAGTGGTGTCGATATTTCTTCTATACTTTCCTCTTATATTTCTCGACAATGTGGCGACACATCTCCCTTATTTGTAATCTATCACGCTGCGACATTACAATCAACAGAAAGAGAAAGTATTAATTCCAGCTAAAATCCACCGATCTCGGCGTTTTGATGTCTAAGGGCAATTAAGGTTACCCTCCTTCTATTCTTAATTCCAATTTTGAAAGCGTAGCATTTGGTAGCATTAATGATACCATGAACTTGTGTTCACCCAAAAATCGTAGTGTTTCGTTTGATTTTCTCTGTCTTCCACCAATGAGATTATGGAGAACTGAAAATGAACATGAAAAAGTCAGCAGTACCTGTGATGGAAGATCCCTAGTGCATTCGAATAGATCCTTAACTTGTGTTAAATTAAAACTTCTCAGTTTCTCCAAAGGAGAAGTCATACTATTGTCAATTGCTTGTATGATTATCAATTACCCATTCTTATTGCGTAGGAACAGTTTAGATGGGTTATAATTCTAACCGTGTTGAAGCTATGAGATATTGCCCCCCCCCCCCACTATGACCTTTACTAACATTGTCTTACTGTGATGTTTTTTATCATACTTATGGCGCTGTGATGTAGGGTCTTGCTTGATAACTGCATTGGATACAATACGAATTCGGATTGATGTCATAGTGTAAAAAATATGTTCGAGTCCTTTCAATGGTTTTGAATTTCATTGTATGAAATGTCATTTGTGTGGACAACGACGTTTGAATAAATTAATGAATGAATAAATGAGTGAATAAATGAAGTCAAAAGTATAGCTTAACTGAAAGCGATGATCTTTGTACCCTTCCTGAACAATGTAGATACAGTAGTTATTCATCAAAATTTCAATGCTATGGACGGAAAATGATTACATGCCCTCTGAACTCAGTTCATTTCAATTCAATTCGATTCGTTTATCCGAAAACAAAATGTGGTTCGTTAATTGTAACTTTTTTTTCTATTTTTAGATTAAAATACCTTTTCATTTCATTTGTAAATTAACGAACCTTCGAAATTACGCCACAAGTCTTGGGATTGACGAAAATTACTTCGTTTTCGGATTACAAAACGAGCATCTAGATATAGGGACTTTGTGTGTTTCGGAATAATGAACTTTCGGAATAACGGACTTTACTTCATTTTATCGGGCAAAGGAGCTTTTGGAATAACGAACATCATTCCTTTGCTAGAATAAGTAGGGTTCAGATGTAAATATAGAAAAGGTCGATTATTCAAACCGGCACCTATGCTTTAAAGTTCCAAACTCATGCGATAGACGTCCTTACATCAATTTGTTTTATTGAAGGCTGACTGAGAATCATCAATAAAGTAGGCTATTAATTGTCAATTTACTCGGTAATGTAGGTTCATGGTTAAATATTCATAATGCCGCTCATTTCATTTCCTTTATTCAATTCATTCATACTATTATATATATATATATATATATATGTATATACAATAATTATAAACACAACATGATCGTCTGAATACAAAATATTTCAAATATTCAGCTGTGCATCTGAATTGTTTTGTGATAAGGCAACAAACTTTAAACAAAGTCACCTAGTAAATAATTGAATAAAGTTGTAATGAATAATGGGTAATCAAAATAGGCTGTTTCAAAGGGGATACTGAAAAAAAAAAGGCCAGTGTATTGCATTCCTATCAGAAAGTAGAAAACACAAAAGTAAGAAACTAATTGCTGCAGCTCAGAAAAAGAAAAAAGAAAATAAATTTTAAAAAATAAATGAGAACAACAAAAAAGTACACTCAGGATGAGCAGCGTTCCGGGAAACGCAGAAGTAAATGGGTTTGGGTAGGGAAGACGGAATCTTGAAAGATAGTATAAAAAAGGAAAAACAAGACATTACAGAGGTGGACATAAAATCAAATGGTTCAAACATGATTTTCACAGGGCAGGAAAAACACATCAAATATAAAGATAAGCAAAATGATGTGAAGTCGTCGGACACTGTCGGAGATGTATACGAATTATTATGTCGAGTTTTTACGTCATTTACAGCTCGTGTAAAGTCATCCCTCCATTGAAATCGGACTAAATTGCATTTGCCAATAATATGACTCCAAAGCATATCGTGGCTACTGAGAAATATCAATATTTTACTCAGCGGGCCATAAACAAATATCATAGACACCGCGTTAGTATTCCATTTAGTGTAGTGCACATCATTGTCTCCATTTGTCGTACCGGACATGCCCCCAAAGAGTCGAGAATCTGTCTAATTACAGTTGTTGTCGCACTGTGTGTTTGCTGATTTCTTGGTCGCACTTTATTTCTTCATCATTTCAAATAAGGAGAAAGAAAAAGTAGCATTATTTGTGTAAGAGCATCCGTCAGGAACATGATGAACTCGTGCTCTGATACTCTAATAAGTAACGTGTTCTGCTTAATTTTTGAACACTCAAACCTCTTGCTTTATCCTCGCAAGACAGTAAAGGATTTCCACATTAAAAAGAAATGGTTATACAATTTTCTACTAATTATCTATTGGCACGTATATGTACATCTGTACTATGTGTGTGTCAAAACATTGAGAGGTCAAGATTATTCTCTGGCTGAACACAAACATATCACCCAAAATGGTCAGCTGACAGGATGTTGATCGCTTACAATGGTCATTTTGTAGATAACACCGAACTCTTAGAGCCTACAGAAAGAAAGAGAAATGGACTCTATACCTTTAGTGATTATGAAACCATGCAGGTAAAATAGTACGTCTTGCCCGGAAAGAAAAGTAGTTGCTAATAGTCAGGATTATCCCTCAAACCGAAAGGAAACGTTTCGTCACTGCTGATCCTCGCAAAAACAAATAAACACCTTAATGACCCTCTTAAATGCGTGCACGATTGTCGGTCTTTATTAAACGAAGGCCGGAAGCTGGCGGGTGCTAGCGTTTGTCGGTCTATCTACCCCGTGTAACAAACCAGGATGGAAGTTCGTATAAACGGTTGCATACAAGTTCTCCGTTAACATAAAATGCGATTTCTATCTCGTCACGCATCGGTCAAGGAATTCTGGTTATATCAAGAGATAGAAACATTCTACAATCTTCCATTTTCTCACCATCATGGCGTCTTGTTTGTGTTCCGCGGAAATAATAGGAATTTTTGTAACAATTGGATGTTTGCTCTGCTTGGTTCATGCTGATGCTTCGGTCAGCGACTGCTGTAAGTATTGGGTGTCATGTTGATGATTTTCTCGGCATGTCGATTATATTTGTCCATGTAATGCACAGTTTTTGCAACATCACTCGATGAGCGATTGTGCATGACATTACACGTAGACATGCTGGTATTTACTGACCGTTAAAGATTTCGAATTGTTCTTGTATCTTTTTTTTATTATCTTTATACGTGTGTGTGTGCGTGTGTGTGTGTGTGTATAGGGGAGGGGCGTATTTGCCAACTCTGCAAGTACGAGAATCAATGAGGCGAGCATAATGATTCCTTAAGTTCCTGAGCCTAAAAAGAACAGCTGAAATATGTTTAATAACCGCTGTTTCACAATAATGATTATAATATGGAAATAAATAAATAACTGTAATTTTTCTTCATTTGGGCGACAACGGTTACTAGTATAAGATTGTCTAGTTTCAGAAGCATACGTTGCCAATCTTGACTTTTATGATAAAACTTCTGTCATTAAACTTTGAATGCGCGTCATTCGTCGACTATAGATTCAACTCTATCCCTACCCCCCCCCCCCCCCCCTTGACTCAACTCACATCTTGACTGGACCGCATCGTCGACTAATCGATGCATGGGGCAGGTCAAAACCACTTCTTGTGCGAGAGAGAAAATCCAGGTCAAAGTTGACATTAATTGAAATGACGTAAATAATGATGAAAATGTGGAAGCCATAAATGAGTCTATGAAGGCTATGTAGCACGAGGACCAGGAAGCGGCAAAATTAGAGTGAAAATTGCTGTACGAAAGACTGGCTGAGGTTTGATTCAATAGACGCATTTTATGTCACTTCGTATACAATTGTGTTTGTTTGTCTGTACTGTCGTTATCCAATCCCATTATTATCTTATGCTCAACAAAAGCTCCTCTTGTAAAGATCAGAGCTTTAAGGTACGACATTGGACGTTTTCTTTATAGAGTTCCCCAGTGTAATTCCATTACAATACCACTTGCTCAACAAGTTCACCTGTGAAAAATCTATGCATGCCTTCTTCTATTGTTCTGCTTCCTTGAGCCCCAACTCATGCATTCTTATCATGCTTATGGTTAGGCTGGCATGTCATCATCCTTGTTCATTGCAATTTGTTATAAATTTTGAAAACATTCTCATTCCATATCCCAATCACTATAAATTCTGAAACTCTGTACTCAGTTTAACTGATTTATAGCTGTTCAAATGTAAAAGTCTGAAAATCACCCGGAGGTCCCCTTTAAATTATGTTTACTTGATAATTTCGATACAAACTCGTTGAATTACTTGAATAGGCCTACCCCTACAAAAAAGTCCAAGCCAGAACATTCAGATTCAGATTTTCCTTTCATTGTCCATACAGGAAATTCTTTATGTTGGCATTCATACAAATAGTAATATCTATCAATATCATACAAATAGTAATATTCATACAATTAGTAATATTTACATACATACATACATACATACTTGTACATACACACACACAGAAATACATATAATACATACAAACACATCGTCATACATATTAGACATAATACATAAATACAGTTTCCAATATACACTATGTAATCATATACAGTCAAACCTGTCTATAGCGGCCACCCAAGGGAGACGGAAAAAGTGGCCGTTATAGACAGGTGGCCGCTATAGACAGGTACTCCAACTTTGAGTGCATTGCTTACATGTACATGTATCATCGTTGTATCCTTACATGTACATATACAGTGTATGTGTGTACGTATGCATAACCGTGTGTTTCATGCATTTAATCATGCCGGTGTATATGAAATTGTTGCACAGTAGCATGTTTATTGTCGTGAAGAATCGTGCATTATTATGACTGAATGAGGGATGAATGCAGCGGTGGCGATCACTGAACGTTGCTCGCACGGCTACCAAACAGAAAAATACGCTGAATTATCGGCTTGGCTACGGCTCCATTGGGTTTTTGGCCGCTATAGACAGGTTAATATCTCCCGCGGGAAACAAAATTTGTGGCCGCTGGCCGCGTTAGAGAGGTGGCCGCTATACACAGGGTCTTTAACAGGGCTTTTCTCTCGGGGGGATTTTGCCGTGGCCGCTATAGACAGGTGGCCGCTATAGACAGGTGGCCGCTAAGGCAGGTTTGACTGTACTCACAATTCAGTGAACAAATACATAATTACCAGTTTATTATTCATAATAATTCATTGTATTTACAAATCAACAGATAATATCTGTTAATCATTGCTAAAGATAATTTCGAATGCACTTTCCCCTAGACGTAGCATACTTCCATTTTCACTATTAGGCCCTACTAAATTTTGACCAGAAACATGAAAGAATGCTAAGACTAGGAAAAGGAGCATTCCAATGTGTAAAATTGTTCATCACATGATTACCTTAGAAACGATCGGATTGACAGATGATGTCACAAGTAGGATCTTCCCTACTGGAAAGAACACAGTGTCCCACAGTGTGGTCCCATAGTCGAGTATGTGAAAACGCTCGAATTTAACAGTGCCAAGATGATTTCACACTGTGGTGTGGTTTTCACAGAGTGTGCACACAGTTTTGCTTTGTTTCACGCTGTGAATTGATGACTCATATTGTGTTCACACTGTTAAAACGCTCGAATTTAACAGTGTGAAGAGATTTCACACTGTGTTCACACTGTGACTCTCACACTGTGTGACACTGTGTTCTTTCCAGCAAGGTTGATTTGGAACATTTCTTGTGGGCGTATCCAAGTAACCTGAAGTAAGATAGTAGAAATATCTATACAAGATGTATTCCGTATATTGATACATTCTTGTGTTTTATTTAATACAAGTCAACATGCATTTGCACTGCATACTTCCTTTAGATTGGAAATAACTTAAACATTTTGTTGGCGTCTCTTCCCGTCTATCTAAAGACTGCACGTGAATTGGAATTCATTATTATAAAGGCAATATCATAATCATTGTACATGTTTACAAATATGCAGTCACGGGCGAAAAAGCAAGGATAATAAGGAACCAGAAAGTATTGCGAATGCTAGCCGAGTGTGGCCCCTTGAATTCCATGCATTTACATAACTATACAAAAGTATTTTTCTTTTTTAAACTACATAATTTCAATGAATTTCAAAATGCATAACTATTGAGCTGAATGTTCGATTTCTGTCAAACTGTCACTTGGCGTTTCACAACTGTCTCTGTCATCGTTGCCTCTACATACATACCTTCGGGCAACATCCCCTGTTTACAGTTCTGTTTACCTTTTGGTCCTGTTTACCTTTGGGAGCATTAGATTTAAACAATGTTCAAGGTATCACTTTTGATGTATATAATGTAGGTTAGTTGTATCACAAAACATCCTACCATCCTATCACTACTTTTCTCATTAAACCGTAACTGTTGACGGTTTAGTCTGGAAACATTGCTATTATAACTATAGTTCACATTTTGTATATTTAACAATACTTAACATCGATGATACTGGTTCAATTTTTTACATTGGTTGTTTCCATCCCTTACTCACATTTTAGAATTATTTTGAAGCACTAATGCTGGGGGGGGGGGTATCTGCAAAAGGTAAGTAAGAGTGCAGAACACATTGCATCTTTACAATGTGAGTACATGAGTAAAATAATGCCAAGTATGCATTATGTATTCTTGCAGAACTGATCGTACTTATAAAGTTAAAAAGCAGTATGATTATAACTGATATAAAATAGACAAACAAATGTTATTCAAAAAAATTTTGCCAACAGTTTTACCAATAGCGACATTAATAGATGAAGTCTGTTTTTAATGATTTTATTTTCAACACACTTTCTTAAAGAAATGAAAACGTCCTTATACAATGTACATGATTACAGAAAGTATATAAATTTATATGTAAATTGCATTGCAAAAAGAATATGCTATATTGCAAAATGAGCAAAATGTAAACTCAGTAACTATACAGAAGAAATGCCACTATTGACAGTTGCCGACCACATGGCAGCCCTGAAAGGGCGTAGTAGTAACACTGGGAGAAATAGTAGTAGTACATAGAGGAATAGGGCTCACACCTGTAAATATAATGGAATATCCCTGACCGCATCACAAAATTGTACCAAAGATACTAAAATAAATGAAGAAAAATTTAATTAAAGAATTGGATCAGGCAATTTAGCAAAAACTGAATAGCTGCAGATATTGAGTATGAATTCCTATACAAACTGCATTTTGGTTGGAAGATGAAAGCTTTTCTCATGGAATTTGAAGGGTCTATATTAGACTGGTTGCATGTACAAAAAATATGTGGGTTTCTTTTTAGTAAAAAGAACTCGTAATCTGGCTTTACGAATCCTTGGACAGAGTTTGAGCTGAAGAACTCCCTTTGGAAATTATTTTCTACCATATTTCTACCCTATTTTCTACCATATTTTTTACCTTATTTCTACCATATGTAATGTACTGTAATATTGTATGGGGCAACTGTAACAAAATCAAATTGAACACAATTTTTCTTCTTCAGAAAAAGACTCTTCGTATATACACATATTCAAATTTTTTGGCTCACACTGATCCCATATTTTATCGCCTAAAAACTCTAAAGGCCCATGATATACATTCATACCTAACTGCTATATTTATGTATAAACACATTCGAAATTTATTACCATTTTTCCATAATGCCCTAGTAACTAATGACCATATTCACTCATACCCTACCCGTCGTTCCCATGATTTTCATTTAAGTAATCCAAAGCTTTTACTTGCTCAAAAGTCGATTAGACATCACGGTCAGGATGCATGGAACACTCTTCCTGAGGAGTTGAAACAGTGTGCCTCCTTGTTTTGATTCAAAGCAAACTTAAAGAAGCATATTTTATCACATTATACTTCAAATACGAATTAAGCACGAATAATTTATATGACTCACGTTGGTCTTCCGATAGTAGCAACATCGTAAGTCATTCCCTCTTCCAGCAAACCAATTTTTATTATCCTAAATCCCAGCCTATCTGCCCCTGTGCACTTTCAAGCACTCGCACGCACATTCACCACCATCACACATCAGAGTTTATTTTCCCCTGCTTTCTTCGCAGCAGAATGTGTATTGTTACCAATTTACTTACCTACCTTTTCCTCGGGCGGGCCATCTTTTCAAGCAATGCTTACAATGGCGGCCCTCTGCATTATCGCTTCTTGAATATAGTATTGTTATTGTAATCCCAGCTGCATAGGCATGCATACTGTAATATCATTAATTTCCTTTTATATCGTTGTTTATGTAAGTCAAACGACTCTGTTTCAAATATATTTTGTATGTTTCCCATGTTCATAATTATTCAATTTATGTATATATTGATTTGCAGAAAATAAAGTATCTACCAAACAAAATTTGATGGATGAGAGGGTACATGTATACCTCATTTGTTCATGTTACCGAAGATGGAACACCTCATTTCCCCCAGCTATTTTACAAATTTGTTTTTGGGGGAATTTTTGAATTTTAAAACACGTCTCTATGGGGAAATATTTACCCGTGTAAGCCCTATAACTGCAGTACATTATATTTCTGTGAAATAGGGCCTCTACCGTTCTTTCAGAACGAGGAAACCTGTTGTGTCAAGTATTTGAGGAACCACAGTACAACGTGCCCTAAAACGTGAAAAAAAATTGAGGTTTATTTTTACGGGCTAAACGGAAACTCTGGCTTCACAACTAAGGTTTGTCTAGTTACCAAAATATAAGATAATGAGTGTGGCATTGACAGCGCTTTTGATTTCCATTGTTTTGTGGTCACAATGTCATACCACTTTATCTGAAAAGAATACAAAACGCCCGCCGTTTTCCAAACACTTCCGAGCCAAGCATTCGATATTTTTCTACGGAAATTCCTCCATGTCATGTATACAAGTGCTCTAAAATGTTTTGTTTCCTTCGTTGTGTGCTATTCACAAAAGCATAGCACGTACGACACAACATGGCAGATCCATGCTTTGTATTCGGCTCCTACAGCAAAATGCAGCAGAAATAAACAGCACACCTTTGAAATCTTCCAACTCACATATACCACAATATTCATTTCTTTGTTTAAATGCTACAGATTTGCCTTTTACATATACAGAGCAAAGTTACGTATGACACGATACTTCAGTGACATGTGTGTATTGGATTCATAACTGAATTCAAGGCACAATGTATGATACATGTACATATACGATATAGTCTAGCGAAATAATAAACCAATAGATATGTTTTATATGCGTTGTAATGATATTAACATTTGTATGTAACTATGTGAATATCTCGGAGATTAAGGTAGCCGCCATCAAAAACTGTCGCTTGCTTTCGATTGTAGCCTCGGGAAAAACAAAATGCAATAGATTTGGAGAAAATAAGTCAAATTTTATCAAAGAGAATAAGAAAAATGAGAAGAAATGAAAATATGCAAAATGCAAGATAAAGAAAACGTGATTAGAGCAAATGTTGCTTCTATGTGAAGATTAGTAGAAACAAGTGTAAACCATTGTGTGTGTTAGTTGTTGGTGATTAATGGTTTATATCCGCATGTGCTTCTGTGTATTGTAGTATATAATACAATTTTGATGGGCTAATTTACTTTTGGTGTATATAATTTTGATAACTTTATGATGATTATGATTAGGAATAGATATAGGATAGCTGCTCTTCTCATGGACTTGGTTTGCCTACCTCAATAATGTACATCTCCAAGACAGCAAGAACAAAAGGAGAATCACAAATACAAACCTATAAAGACATTGTGCTCACTGTAACGCATATCTCTGATTATAGTTTGACAAAGATTTTTTTTTTCATCTACGCTGTTGTTACCTGTATTGAAAAAAAAAAAACCAGAGATCACTACTGTCCATCCGTAATGTTACAGATATTCTTCTATTCTATTACTATTTCAATATTAAAGGTATTCTTTACCACTTGGAGCAGCGATTTTAAAAATGTATGAGTTACCACATTTTGATGCATATGTGTAGGTGAGCTGTAACGCAAAACATCCACCATATAAACATTTCGCAATAAAGGCTACTGAGGAGATATCACTACTTTTCTTCATAAACCATCTTACTGTAGACGGCTTACCCTCGAAGCGATGTTATTGTAACCATTGTCCTCATTTCGTATATTTATCAATATTTAACACTGGTTATGCTAAGTAACATTTTAACATTGGTTGTTTCTATCCCTAACTCACATTCTAGAACTATTTTGAAGCACTAAAGCTGGGTTTCTGTTATATCTGCAAATGGTAAATAATATCTTTAGAGTGTTTTACTCATGTCCAGAGAATCAAGACAGGAAGCAAAAAAAAAAGCAAACAAACACATAATTTGGTAAATATTTGTCATCACACAATTTTCAAGAGGTTGGTCTGAACTATTTAGACGAATCAAAGGATGGCGCTATCATAGCCCAACGACTCCCTTGTCCGACTTCAGCACTACATTTTAAAATACTGTATAGAGCCAGGCGAAAGTTTACGAAGAAGTTGAAGCGAGGCTTATAAACTCACACCATTCCGTTTGGTTTGTTATAGAATAACTATGAGGCTTGTCTGTTACAATGAATAGCTGAAACTCCTCAAGAGTCGTTGGTCAATTGTACGTCCTACTGATTGTCTGTAATGTGTATTCAAATATTAATTTACGGTTGCACTTTGTTGGATATTAAATAAATGAAATGAGATAAAATGAAATGAAATGAAATAAATTGAAATGAAATGAAATGAAATGAAGTGAAATGAATATAAACGTCAGGAAGATCACGTGTGCTGACCGTTCAAGTTCAAGTTCAAGGTGATTTATATCATTTCCAACAAAATAAATAGGAATGCAATGAAATGTTCGCAAATGCAGATAATGTCACGAAATCGGTACAACAATAGGCAGAAGCAATATGTTCTGTCACTCTAATGTTTGAAGATGCTGTTTCCTTTGTTTTTTGGCAAAAAAACAACAACAAGGGAAACAAATGAAATACGATTCTTGGATACATTCAAACAATGTCCTTGAATTTTTTTCTTTTCTTGTTTTGTGGTGAGGAAAGCCATACCTTTCCCTGTCTGATCTTGACTCATATCCCTTCACAAACATTGCTGCAGCCTCCCATACCTGTCTGCATACTTTCTACAATGGGACGCAGTCGCTCGACGTGACCTCTCCCTCCTATCCCGCCAACTACACCGAAGGCCGTCCCCAGAAGTGGGTGGTGGTAGCACCCTCGGGTTACGGTATCTCGATGACTGTGCATGACTTTGAGCTGGAGGAGGGAGAGTCCTTGAAGATTGGGATCGTCAAAGGGGACATTGTTACGAGCTCCTTCAAATTGACGAACGCCGATTCCGTTGTCGGGAAAACGTTCAACTTCAGTGTGCGCACAATCTACATTAGACTCCGCTGCGACAACGACGGACGCACTGCTCGCGGCTTTTGGTTCACTATTAGACCTCTTACAAGTAAGTAATCGTTGTCTTCCTTATTAGAATCTGCGTGTGAGTTGTATTAAAAGCTTGTTTTAACATTCTTTAATGGCTCTTCAAAATGTCATGCAGACTGTGTACTCTGTATTGCTTCCTTATGACAGCTCATTTTTTTTTACATCAGAAAATACAGCAATCCTACAAAAGTAATGAATATATCAAAATACTAAAACCTCCCTAAAAGAAGCTGCGTCGTGGATTATCCTCAACCAAGAGCCATTAAAATGTGTAAACTTCGAGGTGTTTTTTTTTTTTTTCGAAACTGCAATAGGAGCAGTCTAGCTCAGGAAGAAGAAAAGCAAGCTGTTAAACTTTCAATGAAAAATGTCAACAATTTTACAACAATGAAAGTACAAGTTGCAACATGCGTTGTAAATTGTATTTGATTACATATTCATCATACAGATACAACAGTTATAATTGTGGTGAAAGCACAAGCTGGATGACCATGCGCGTTATCTTGACTCACAATCATACTTGCTCAGGCGGTTCTTGGCAATGGGTACTACATGTTCTGCTCTGTATCACTCATCCGTCTTTGTGTTCGGAAGGATGGCATGTTATACCTATTCATTGGATGACCAACGACCCTTGGCCTTTGACCTATACACGTTACATAACTCTTATCACTGTCACCGTTTCTCTTTTCAGAGACTGCGTCGTCCTCTATCGCTCCACCAAGTGTTGAGCCGACACCTCTACCCCCGAAGAATATGAGTCGAACCACCAACATTACTACAACGCATTTACCGGTCACCGTGCCTATCTCCGATCTCATACCAGGTAAGTCCAGTCATTGAGATTCAACGAAAGGGTAAGATGTGATTTCTTTGATATCAGCCTTGAACAGAGGTTATTTAACGAAAATGGTTGAATTAAGAATTAACCGATAAGGGAAAATTTGCGGTACGTCTGAAAAGTGTCAGGAAAAATTACAAGATTTGAGTAGGCCTGTGTGCATGTTATGGGCATGTTCGCCTGTGGACTATGGAACGTCAGAGTGGACTTCTTGATCACCTTCGATGATATCGGTGTTTCTGTCAGTCAAGAAAAAAAAAGTCGTCACAAACGAGTCACCGATTATGGACTAAAGCCATATTAACAGGAGTGACTGGTTTATCTGTATCGCATGTTTTCGTTCTCTTTGCATTCTTTGTCAGCAATGGAGATAGGACTAGCAGTCTCCCTTCCCATGGCCATAGCTCTCATTCTGGTCGCGTTTCTCCTCGGTGCCGCCATCGTCTGGGTCTGCATCAAGCGGAAAAGGTTAGTAAAGAGATTATATTTTTTTGAGTACTTTATTTGCTGTCTCATCAGTCCCAGTTCTAACAGATGATCTTTCTTAAATACACTAAAAGATTATGCAGTTTGCTGCTCTTTTTTTTTCTTTTGCATTATTTCCCTCAATGACCTGTAGTCAATTTCAGTCTTACCGTTACAGTTAATCATCCCCATACCTAGAATCCAGTTAGCTTATACCATGTGTCCGTTGTTGGTGTGTCGTCCAAGTCCCTAATTGCAGACAGGGAAACCGTTGTGGTACATGGTATGCATAACTTGTGAATATGTCTAAAGTGCAATGGTTTGCTGGAAAACAACAAATAAACACAACCAAACTTACATGAGCACCATACTAAGAAACCCTTCGAAAGCCGAAAGGAAAAGTTGTTCAAACTGTCACGCATATAGTAAGAAAAGTTGCTTTTAACATAAATACTTTCCCTGCTAACAGTAGGACACACTGACATGCAGGGACTTAGAAATGTTGTCTTAAACCGGAAGGCGTTCCTATCAATGAATCTTCCGGAAAGTTAGCAAATCGGCCGCAGGTCTAAAACCACCACGTATATGCACGTTGGTATGAGACTACATTGCTATAGCTGGTATGATATATCCGCGTGGGGTATGAGCGAAAAACCTATCATTAATTGAAAGTACAAATGGGGTCAGGGAGAAGACACTACGCCATCACTGAGGGAAATGCTTTTCTTTACCATTCTAGGTATTTTTATAGTAATGTTACTTAAGATAGTAATGTTAACGATAATAATACATTGTACCACGTGATATATATTACCACTTTCCACCTGATAGTACTGGGGTTACAAAGCGACCAAACTACCAGGTAAAGTCGATGAAAGGTCACTGAGTACATTGGGTTTTTACAATAGAAGCGTTCTCAAACTCTCTTACAAATTACTGTTCAATTGTTGATGAAGATTGTAGAGAGCTTATGCCATAGTTTAGTAGCAGAATAGAGGAGAAAGCTGCAACTCTGTCAATATTGAGGTTAAGTGGTTGCACTATAAAATTCGCTGACGTTGGTAAGAAAGTGTACCTTGACACAATAGATACTTGTCGATGTGCTATACTGCTCTGTCGTTTACTTCTCTGTCGACCAGAGGAAAAAACTTTGAAAAGCGTTTTACCAATGAGGGGAATGAAGAATGTGACCGAAAGGGGAACACAATAGTTGTATGACCAAAGAACATAAGTGGGAGCATAAATATAAATGAATAACTACATTGGATATGATTACATGTTACTCCAGATAGACAATTTTCTTCATTTCATTTCATTTCATTTATTAGGTTTCCACACATATCATACATTGTTGTATTTACAACATCCATCAATGACCATGTAAAGTAACACGTAGATCACAAATTATACATTCAGTATTTACAAATAGCATTTACATTCACAAAATCAATTGAAATCATTCGCAAGGGTACATTCATGACAGATGAATTAATAAAATAACAAAATGAAGAAATAACCCCATTAATAAACATGGTGTGCTATGTTGACAGGGCTATTCGCATTGCCGGAGGCGGGCAAACCGGAGCGGATATCGAGATGTCTGAGAACCAGTCGTTTTCACCCAGGCGAGACATCAACCTCAACACGAAGACCATGCAAGCAGAACCCTTGTCCCCCAACGTTTATAATGAGATAGGAGAAGGCGATTACAACACCCTTTTCGACAACCCAGTGGCTGGATTGAGGCACCCGTACCAACCCCTGCTACGAAAGCAGTGCAGTGACAGCGAGGCAGAAGCAAAGAGGGTGAGCAGCAAAGATAACTTGAGTGTGGAGTTGGACACCGAATTTTGCCAGCTCACGGAACTTATCGATGAGATGCTGGATGACATCACGCATCAGTCCACTCCAAATCTCAAATCATTTGGACAGCATCACCGATTAATGAGTGGCGGCCATGTTAGTCACTCCAGAAGTGCGCACGCGCTGCCACCATTGCCTCGCGTGCGCGCTCACACTGGCGACTTTGATATTGCGCGTGGTACCGCGCTCAGACACAGTAGATACAAAGTTCGTCAACCTCCACTTCCCCCGCGTCTGATAGGAATGACACGTGGTTTACAACTTTCGCCTGACAAGCACAAAGAAGGACTCCACAGTAAAATGCCGTCATTACCTTGTCTCCACCACGCTGTGTCTGCCCCTTGGCATTTTCCCGCATCTCACGAACGGAAAGCCTTTAAAGCACAGAGGAAACAGCATGAAGACGATTACAGAGCGCTTGAGCGCAGGGAAGACGCCGACAACAAACCCTATCAGGCGCTACGGGCATCCCTACCGACTTTACCACAAGTAAGATCAGCCAGCTTGCAGGATGTGAGAGAAGAAGAGTGTACTGCATATCAAGCTCTCGGCGGATCTTTGATGGATGTACCGAAGAGCGTACCGTTAGAAGGCGTTGCCGAAAGCCATGAGTACGCCGTTCTCGAGCAAGAGAACTCGGGAAATGTCAGCTTAGACGTGCGCGTTTCAGAAACAGATTTTACGCGTACGGACAGCGTCACTAGCCCATCAACCGATAACAAGCAGATAATGGACTGCGGCTCGAGTGTTTTTGAGAACACGAAGCCACCATCTCGCCGAGAAAGCACTCTCGAAGACCCGTACCAAGGCAGTTACCCTGAAAGTGAACACAGTGATTATATCGAGATAATCAGTGATGAAAATGAGACATGTTGTGTGCTAAATACCAACGGCTCGATCCTGTCAAACTTAAATCCGTCTTACACAAGCGACGCTGCGCGTAGCAGATGCAACACGGGTACAAGTTGCGTAAACGCCAGCGGGCGGCCTTCACCAGCGGACTTGACGGAGGAGCCGATAGAGGGGAATTCCCCTTTACCGAACGAGGAGGCCGCAACTTACATGGCTCTGCCTGATGATGGGCCTGCTCCAGCGAGAGGGCGTTCGAAGAGAAACCGACGATGTTTCCGCGGCTCGTCTTGGGATGACGACATGTACTCGTCCATAAATGCCGGGATCTACGAGGAGGTCTTATTGGAGGATGATGACGATGACGAACACGAGTACTTCAACGTCGCAGAAATTTTTGCATAGACTCATCAATCCATTGTCTCAAGAAGTGAGGAATGACAGTACAAGATTACTTACATTTCAGTCAAATGGGATGGGTGTCTAGACGTAGGGTAACACATTCTAAATGTTAGTGGATGGTCGCCATCCACAGACTGTTATGTTGGATAGGAAGAATTGCTGATTTGTTTTGACAAAGACTATGATGGATTTGGATTTTGTTATGAGAGAAAACATAGACGTATTTCTCTCTTTTTGAGAGCAGGGAACAAGGTGACAACTTAAAGAACCCTTAGCTTAGGGATTCATGGAATTGGAAAGCTGGCCCGGCTCGGATATATTCGAGAATACCCCGTGACAAATTGTGTATAGCTTTATCACTGATCTCTATGTAAGTACACTACACACACGGCCGAAGAATTTCAACTGCAGTCGACTTTAACCAATAAGCGTACTCATTTATGCACAATTATTCGCTCACCGTTGCTTTTCGTAGTTTTCGAATGTACCACGGTGAGCAGCGAATGAATCTTGCCTTGAATCCCCGCGTTATCTGGTTTTCGAAGTCACGAAGGGGAGACTGCGTTCGAGTTTCAACGTGAGATAAGGTCCACTTCACACACGCACACACACACACACACACACACACATACACAGAGAAACATATTTTGACGTCTCGGTCACCCGAAGAAGACAATTGTTTTCCAGTGTCCATTGAACATTACCATCTTATGCACAATTAAAGTAGCTTGTAAGACAAATATTTTGGTTGGTTGCATTGCCATCAGGTGACAATTACGATTTGCGTTAGATAGCGCACAGTCGTGACAGTCGTGCTCTCTAGTCCTACACTCAGTTCATTGACATGTATATTCATGTTTGTATAGCATACGATGCATTGTCTTGTGAGAATTATAGATACTCCAGATGTATGTGCAATAAACTTGCTCGAAAATCTCAATTAACCAATTCTGTTTCGCCCTGTTGAAATGACATAATACTAGACTTGGTGCAATTATGGATTTTAAGGTGGTAAAAGTCTCGTAAAATGTATAGAGTCAATGCGCTATTTGTGTACCCATTTTTATTGTACAAATTTCGGATTGTCGTGATTTTTTTTTCCTGGCAACAACACCCGTTTGAGGTCCAATATCACTTTGTCAAGCTCCTCTTTCTAAGCTGTAAATACTGCTGTACTTGTTTCATGTAGTTTATCATTCACCTTGGGAATCAAATTTACTTTCAAACAAAATTGAAGAGCTTGCTTCCAAAAGGCGCTAAATTCATTTTTCAATGAAATTAGCACCTTTTGAAAGCAAACTCTTCAAATACAGTATTACTCAAATGAGAAGTAGAGGTATCAATTGGGTTATTGATGAAATGGATGCAAGGGAAAAAAACTGCTGACCTTTTATGTGGCTGATTTCAATGAAACAAAGTCGCTATAAAGTCATAAGACCCATTTTTCCCCTTTGTGTGTGTGTGACTTTTCAAGCATCAATATCAACCAGAAGTAAAATAAATGTTAGGACTCTCGAATTGTCGGTGGAAATCTTGTATTGAGGTTTTACGTTTTTACATGCTCTTAGATTGTCATTGTACACTTGAACTTGTCACCTTCTATGAAGCGGATCGTTTTATCCTATTCTTCTTTGAATAAAAAATGTTCTTTTGTAATGGTCCGTTATAATTCTATACTTGTATTTGCGTGTATGTTTGCGTATAATGCATGTCTGTACTTATACACACCTACCGCTACAAACAATCATGCATACATACATGCAAACATAGATATACAGACATACATACACAATTTAGCAAGACATTCATCAAAAATGTATTTCAACCTATAGTTTATCAAATTTTATTATTTCTGCGTGCTCCCATGTGATAGCTCGGTGGTCGATTAAAGGGATAGTAATGTGGTATTGGTGGAGATGAGGATTGGGATACCAAGAAACCAATCATGAAACAGTACAGAGCGAACCATTCTAAAAGGAATTCAAAGTTTATTTGATAAAAATCGGTTTTTGAATGGCTGAGACATCCACAAACAAAGTAAAACAAAGCGATCCTAATAAAACTTGGGTCCCATCTTTTATAGGATCGCTCTGTTTTGGATATCTCAGCCATTTTAAGTCCAGTTTTCATCAAATAAACCTTGAATTCCTCTTGGAATTACATGGACTTTCACATTTTATGGGAGATTTCTCTTTATCTCACCAAAAATGTTAGAAACCTGAAGTTAAGTCTCAACCAAAGCTATACGATCCCTTTAATGACTTCAATAACTATTGGAGCCAAATTTAATTGTCATCTAGAATGACATGATTATAAATGACGATTCAAATGTGAAAAATGGTAAATTTCATAGTTATCAACTAAGAGGTGTATTATACCATCAATGGGCTCCTCTGGCGTAGTCACCATTAGTTGAATTAAACATAGAGCCGTGCTTCTCAACCTCATTAATCTTAACCCAAGGCCCACTTTGGCTTCTACGGTTTACTTATTTATTTATTTATTTTTGGTGGTTGTTCTTGTGTTGTTGTTGTTGTTGTTGTTTGTTTGTTTGTTTGTTTGTTGTGTGTGTATGTGTGTGTGTGTGTGTTTCGCCCTAGTTAGTAAGATTAAATGTTAATAATATTCCATATCATTTTGGACCGATACCGCGGCCCACCTGTTAAAGAGATCGTATAGTTTTGGTTGAGACCTAATTTCAGGTTTCTAACATTTTGGGTGAGATAATGAGAAACCTCTTGATGAAATATGAAAGAGCATGTAATTCCATGCCCATGAGGAACTCAACGTTTATTGGATGAAAATTGGTTTTGATATGGCTTAGATTTCGAAAACAGAGCGATTCTAATAAAGTGTGGCACCCATATTTTATTATGATCGCTTTGTTTTACATTGTTTTTGGATGTTTCAGTCATTCCAAACCTGATTTTTATCATATAAACTTTGAATTCCTCTTAAGATGGCATGCTCTGTACTATTTCATAAGTGTTTTCTTGGTGTCTCGCAAAAAGTTAAAAGCCCAATTCCCATCTCCACCAATACTGAGCGCGGATTGAGAATTCGCGTCAACACATTCAATTCAATTCAATTCAATTCAATTCACATTTATTTCTGATATAAAACTAGGTAAATATTACAAGGATTCATTTGGATGACACCTATGAGAAGCGAACGCATGAAACCCATCGTAGAGGGAGACATGAGTAGTGGCTCTTACCACCAAATTGGAATATTACTAAAGAAGAACATAGAGTATTGAACATTATAAAGATATGCCAGATTTGTGACAGCTATTTATCTTTGTTTAATAAAGATCAAAACGTTTTCAAAACTCACTTAGCCTAGATAAAAGGGAAAAAAAGTCTTCAACTTTCTTAGAGTTAGCAAAGTTATGAAATAAATTTCATACAGTACATACATTTTTCAATTTGGTTCAATGGAAAAAAAAAAGAACTTTTTTGGGGTGGCGGGTAGTTGTTGCTGTTGGTGTTGTTTTTGTTGTTGTTATTGTTTATATGTTCTCGTTCCTCCTGTCCTTATATCATTGGATAACAACAATATTCTGCATTATACCCACATTAAAGGAGACCTCCAGATGATTTTCAGACTTTTACATTTGCACAACTATAAATTAACTATAATCTATTAACTATTATTTACATTTGAACACTATAAATTTTACTTCAGACATTGAAATGTATCTTCACTGTAAGTATACCAGTATTGTTTACTCTATTAAATTTACATTGTTTTGTTGACACGATTTCTATCACTGAAGAAAGCGTGGTGTATGTTATGGAAATAAATTTGAATTTAAATGTTGAATTTCGAATTCGTTATACTGAGCCCAGAGTTTCATAATTCATAATAATTGGGGTGAGGAATAAGAATGTTTTCAGAACTTATAACAAATTGCAAGATGAACAAGGATGATGAGATGCCATCGTCACCATAAGAATGCATGAGTCTGCTCAAGGAAGCAGAACAAAAGAAGAAGGTATGCATAGATTCTACAAAGGTGACAATTGTTAAGCAAACGGTATTGTAATGGAATAATTTACACCGCTACGTTTCTGAAATATGTGAGGCTCTATGTCATCAACACTGTTTAGTGTAATTTGTTCAAGATTTTTCAGAGTATAGGTTTTTGAGCTCAAGGACCACAATAAATTCCACAAATCTATACTGGTGCTGTTAATTTGTGTACTTCATGATGTGAAATTTTTTAAATCGTCTGGCATGCCCCTTTAATATACTCTCTGCACAGGAATATAATGAAACACTAAGTTGGTATCTGCTTAACTCCAAGGTAATGATGGCGGTAGTGCAATCTTGGGGAAAGAACGATCACACGGAAGAGGCTACCCTGGATAAATTTCAATATCACTCTCGTGCTATTTCTTTTCTTCATTACCGAGATGATAATTTTGACGTTGAAAACAACGGGTCCCGCACGTACTCAATACTTTCGTGACCTCTGTTCAGTGAACAAACCTTTGAAATATACTATGGACGAGTTGAACCTTTGCCAGGCAAATAAAAACACATAACAAAACAATAGAAGGATACTATTCACAGGAAACGAAGCCAAATAGAACACCCGAAAGACGGAGGGATTGCATTTCCCATTTGTGGATAAAAGGAAAGAAGAAAATAACACACGGTGAATAGGAAGTAGGGTTCACATTGTGGGTACAGAATGAGTCACTCTGTAACTGTACAAGTAGAAGGTTCCTGTCGGAGGATCTCGCTTGGCGGAAGAATGTGTGCGTTCGTCACGTCTGTCTTACATATGATACACGCACTCCATGCAAGTCGAGGTGTATGGTGGCACACTTATTATTCAGGCCAGAAAAAGATAAAATACTTAGAAAATAAAGGAAACTAACTATACAGCCAACAGCAAGTCAAAATCTCACCGTTTCTCAAGACAAGAAAAAAGAGAATTTTGTATCTCTGTCTTCATTGCTCGTTTAACATGTCAACCTTCCGAATAGACGATGTATAGTTCCTTACCATATCAACATCAACGACAAAACAACAACAACAACAACAACAAAATAACAATGTAAACCAGAAACAAGAAACTCTGATTACTGAATCACTGAATTCTTTGTTGTATGACAAACTGATATATTTATGTTGATGATTATACCAGGGCTACATGTAAAATTGAAACCATTCTTTGAATAATTATGGAGTATCGGGATATTGTCTCTTTTTTTTTTGATATACAACACCTCATCATGATTACAAAAGAGAGCGGTCAGGACTTTGGGCAAAATTGTCATATCTCTCACATACGGATCCGCTATCTAATCGTTTGAATTTTTGAAGACACGTGATAAAATAATGCACTCTACATGTAGCTACTTTTATACTTAGAAAACGCTGTGAAATATTTCCCTGATTCTCTAATTTCTTTTGACAGGGAACTCACTCTCTCAAATAGATCAAGATGTTTTCTAATTTTAACCAATTAACATACTTTCTCGTTTCGGTATAGTAAATAATTGTAATTACTTCTCATATAATATTCCATGCTTCAATCCCTATAGTATGAAGACTTCAAAACACACTCTAATCATTCAGTATATTTGATAGAAAAATACCCACTGTTGCCTTTGGCATATTCAGTGATGACTCATTCTCACAAATTTCTCAAGGTGTATCGGATTTTAAAGGGCAGGAACACCATCCGCTGCTGGCATAATCAAATGGTCGTTGTGGTTTTCAAAAAAGTATTCACCCCTAGTCTGTAAGATAAGTAAACCACATCCAAGAATTATAGACTTTTTCACATTTCTCAAACTTGTCTTTTATGCTATTCTCTCTTTTCGGGTCTAGGGCAATTACCCCCTGGGCAATTACCCCAGACCCTTCCCCTGGCCCTAATCCTAATCCTGATCCTGAACTTAATCCTAACCCTAACCCAAACTCATAACCCTAAACCTAACCCTAACCCTAATCTTTACTCTAACCTTACCACTAACCAGTATTTAGCGAGGGGTAATTGCCCTCTCGGGGTAATTGCCCGGATACGCTCTTTTCTAATAACAGAGTGACTTTGAACAAATTGTTTTGAATAGATTACCCCTGCTCATTTTCTTTTCTGCTCCCAAATGTAGTTTAGCATATTTAGTAATGCATTGATTTGTTGTAATTCTTGTACACGCATGTATCTGAAAAATTTGAAAGATCTTTATTTCTTTTAATGAATCAGAACAGTTACTTATGCGATGAATATCTTGACAATACACATGATTAACAAAAAGAAAAAGAGTTTATTTTTGAACATTATTACAGGCGCCAAACATTCTTTTTTTCGTGGTTCAATTAAAAAACGACGATGGCTATTACAAAATACATTGTAAAATCTTCAAGCCCCAACAATATCCAACAGAAGGTTTATGTTATAACCCGTCAGCATCTAGCTTCATATCAATCTGACACTGAATTATCAATATCACCAAAATTACCTCAATTAGTCGATCCTAGCACTTACCAGAACTTTCCCCACCATATTATATTTTGTCTAAAGAAATGTTGTCATCTTAGATTTACTCAAAGGTAAATCAAAATTACAGTTTCGTGTTGATTTGGTTTATATCTGCATTTTCTTTCTCCAAACACAATAACAAATGAAAACAAAGTGATACAGAGTATGCGAAAAAAAGAAGAGTTCAGCATATAAATCAATACAAGAAATGTCATTTTCATAGCAACGTCAGTCTGTAGTGACATATGAATCGAAATAACATTTTAAGGCATACTGTATCTATGAACAAACGAGAAATCAATACAGGGGACCATCATCATAAGCAGAGCTTGACGTGGATGAGGCCCTATTATATGTAATACGAATGTAATACAACATCAATTATAAATGTATTCATAAAACTCTATATCTTGATACACGAAACACATTTTGCTAAAGAAAGAAGAAAAACAACGGACAAGTAAAAGAGGGACTTGGCGCTTTAAAGAAAAAAAAGCACGCAGCACCATTGACTACTGGTATAATAGACAATAGAAGTGTAGGTGTGTGCGAGTGACAGTGCGTCGTGTGTGCAGGTGACAGTGCAAGAGAGAATGAATGATAGCGTAACGTATGCATTTTATTTTGGGGTAAGGTATGTGCTTTACTGAAGGTATACAATATACAAATAAGTGCCCCTATAAAGTCATTATCAAAGAAAAGAACAGGGGGGAATGGAAAAAAATCGAAAAACATTTTGTATGGGTCAGTTCGACGTGGAGAATACATTCAACCTAATTACGTTGCTCAAACACAAAACTAGGTAGACAGCTTATTCTCATTGGAAGGAAGTAGAGGTCATGGGTAGTGTTTCAACAATCACATTGGACGTGTGTTTTAGAAAGCAAGATAAAAGCACGATATCTACCACTCAGTAAAATATGGTAGTATATTTGTTTGAAATGAAAATATTTCGTCTCTGGGAAAGCTAATAGGGAGCCTAATTGTTTATAACTTTAACCTACTGAATAGTCTTGACAAAACATATGCACGGTATATGTATTTGGAAATCAAAGATAACAAAGTCATATCTACGACTGATCTATAGTATATCAAATTTGGTAGTAGCTCGGACAGCGACACCGATTAATTTTTGTACTGGAAAAGCCGATAACTTTCAAAAATTTTACAAGTGAATATTCCAGACAAGAGACTAGAAAGTTTTTTTTTTCTTTTTGATTTTTTTCTCCAGAACTTCTTTTCAATTTCTCTAATTAGAGACAAAGAGAAAAAAAGAGGAAAAGAGAGAAGAAGAAGAGATGGGAACTGCTATAACATGAAATTTAAGTATTGTCATTCCTTGTTGAGGTATTGCAATACTTGGCACATTATTGCGTAACATGCCTATTGAGACTCATTAAACTTTTGTTAACCTCAGTTTTTTGTACATCTGCGTGTGTGTGTAACTATGTATGATTATTGGTTGGTTGGTTGGTTTTGCTTGTTTGTTTTGCTTGTTTCCTTTTTATCTTCTGGAAGTCCCTAGGAAAAAGGTACATGGATATTTTGGCAGAGAGTGTGTGTGTCTGTTGTTATTGTTGTATTTGTTGTTCTTCGGGACCATTATCTTATCCTCTAGTTTCGATTCCCTGTACAAGGCTCTGCACATGACCAACAAGAAAAAAAAATGTGATCTCTCCTATGTTTTCCTGGAAAGAAACAGTGTATGTTTACCCGGCTACTTCCTGTGACAACGGCGTCAACAATGACATGCCGCCGATATGGAGGTCGCATCTATCAATACCTTCAAAGATAAAAAGTGATATATAAGCGAAAAATTGGTTCATGATCTACTAAAGGCAACAGTTGTTCAGAAGCAGGTTAACAAGCATTCTGTTGCGAAAAATAATGTGTGTCCTTTCCCTCTCACTTATTTTCTTTCTTTCTTTCTTTTTTTCATTTTATGTTGAGGCTATTCATGTAGAGGCTGCTCCTCCCCTTGAAATGATGGAATGAAATGAAAAAATAATTATATCTCTCCCTTTTTCTTGACACTCTCGCCTTAACATACCTTTTAGGGTCTATAGGAATGTCTTTCACTGGAAAAAATGTGTGCGTATGTCTAACTATAATTGTATAGCTTTGAAGTGACAAACCGATGATATACGGAATGTCATGCTAAGTACTTGGAATATTATAGACTATCACTATACAGACAAATCTTGGAGTTTATGACATCAACAACAACAACAACGACAACAACAACAACAGGTTATATTTTAGCGATGAGATCTTTTAATACGAATGAAGTGCCACAAGGTACTGTTATATCATTTGAGCGGTCAGTGGAGAAAAACAAAACAATAACTACAGGATGAATCCGAGGACGTCAAAATTGGTCAACAGACATTAGGCGTCCTTCGAAAGGTTACAGGGTTTTGGAATGCCAAACTTGTTGGTACACGCACTTTTAAAGTTTTGCTATTAAGTTGGTAACAACATAACGTGTGATGCGGTGATACACAAAACAAGACATGCACTTAAGGTCGATATTATTTCTTTTTACCCTAAATCATTGACTGAACGTTCCCCAGATAAGTATGATAGTGCGGACTATAAGCTAGCGTTGGATCTTAGAAGAAGAAACAATATTGAAAGAAATAGGAAGAATAACATAAATTTGGGCGTGCGCTATATACTAGCTACCCGATGTAGACGATAGCACTTTGTGACTGATGTGTTACTACGATATACGTATACATAAGCTTGTTTATGTGTGTGTTATGTGTAATATTCATCCATCAATTGCATTGGAACCACAGAACGCATTTGTCAATCAGATTAACAGACCATTCTTTTTTAACGCTAAAGCACTTGTCGACAGAAAGGTTGATTTTTATCAATGATGGTTATATCACACGCTCTGTAACCTTGCTTGCAAAATGAGGTCCAGGTCGTGAAAGTGGCCATCAAAAAACACCGAATATCTAAACCCCGTGTTCCACCCTTGCTGCTATCACTCGCTATTGTTGTGTGTTTGCATAGAGCTACAATGTAGCTCCATGGTGTTTGCTTCTTTTTCTTTTCTTTTATAGTGAGGGAAAGTTAAGAAGAGTCCTATTAGTTTATTCGATGATTCTAAGCTCATTTCAGTTTTATTTGTGCATTCCCTAATGTAATAAATTGTCGACGTGATTATAATCATGCAAAATCTATAATTATGTATAATATTCATGTAAAACAATCAACATACATCAAGTAATTTCATATTGAATGCAAACTGAAAGAAAATGAACAATAAAAACAAAGTTGTAAGAAAATAAGAGGAACGCAGGAAATTATTTTCATATGCATATCCTTTACTGGGAAGATTTTTTTTTTGTTTGGTTGGTTTTATTTCTGCATTTTCATCATTTCGATTTAAAGTAACATCACGAATATTTTTTCAACATTTTGAAAACAAAATAACATCATCAAAAATATTTTTCAACAATGCGAACGAAAGAAAATACAGTGCAAACAAAACGTACAAATCAATTATCAACGATGATGATAAACGACGCCATATAATAGGGAATAGGGAAAATGCATCAGACCACATATCGTAAGAGTGTGAATAGGCCCCCTGAATATTGCCGCATAGAATAGATAAATGTTGTCTTTTCCACTATGACGTTGACAAAATCGCATTTCTCCCCAGTAGCCTGATGTTCTTTCTGATTCTACAAAGTTGCTTTAAAACCATCACCGCCATAAATCACTCCGAACGAAAACAGTGAAAGGAGGAGTAGCCATAACCAAGATGTACTTCCTCCTCGTATACCATCAGCGCATTGCATGTTCCTTATACCCATCAATCCTACTGTCTGTGTTTGACGTCTGGGATATTATATGATGCCGAAATCAGGAAAGAGAGAAAACTTTGCTCACAATTAACAGGCTTTTGTAATGAAATGTCACACAGGATTATTTCCCCGTCATACAGTATCAATTTCCTGCACCTGGCGAGTGTTCCTTTGAGTCGCACGTGGACAGGGAGGTCCAAAAGTAAAGGAACTACTCTTAGATTCAACATCTTTCATGAAAATTGTCACACATAAATACTCTCCCCTCCCCCCCCCCCCCGGCCCATGCCCCCCCCCCCACACACACACACACACACATACCCGCACTAGGAGATGCATATTAAAAATCACATGCATAATATGTACACACATAACAAAGACATAAAAGTTGCCTTAAAGGAAGGCAGTTGTATTCTTTACTGGGAAAAATCTGCGTGAAGATAATATCCGGAAGCTTGTCGGGCCGGCGGAAGCTGTAAATGTGGGGTACATACACCACAATGGATTGGGAAAATATCACAATGGGCCAATCTTCCGGTAACCAATGGGAGCAAACAGTTCAACTTGTTTCGGTATGAAGTAAGCTTTTTTGTTTTTTCAAGTCTGTTTTACTCAGTGACTGATTCCGTGGTTTTCTGTTAACCCAGATGAGGGAGTAAATTCAATATAGTCAGTAGGAATTGATCAAGTTTGTTTATTGAAATCACATCCCCTTGCCAAATAGGCAAAACGAGTTTGACACTTCAGTTGTGGTTTGAACGCCAGGTGAACTGTAATTTTCAACCTTCTCCTGAAGCGCTTGGGGTGCAAGGTTAATCTAGATACATGTATCACAGAGTCGCCAGGTGTCGATACCAATCTATCGATCGATGAACCCAGTCGATCTGCAGAGTCAACACGCAAGAACGTACACCACGCAGGACCTCACTCTCGCTGTCATAACTGACGCGCACGCAAGTCTCGAGGATGTGAGTCGAACTTTCACTGTTGGACTACCAGCTGCATCACAAATACCAGTATTAAGGAGAATGGAACACGTATCGACAATGAAGACTGTTGTACCTGTACTTCTCGCCGTGTTTGGTCTCGTTCTGCTGCCCGCAGTCCTGGCGGCAGATAAAGGTAGGAACTCATGAACCCTTTCAGAACAGAGTGTTCAATTAGGGCTGTATGGAAATCAGGTATACTAACCAACACCGCAAAACCGCAGTTGGTACCTGCGCAATTAGGTTGATATTACATCTAAACAAGGTGACTTATTTGTGACTGTTTATTCTCCAATCCGTCTGTACCGTCTCCGTTTAAAATCAGCGATATTTCAAACGGTCTTTTCAACGACAAATGGATATTTGGGCTTGGAATGAACGTTGAAGAATTTAATAAAGATGCCGTCTCCGTTTAGAATCAGCGTCATAACGTTCTTTTTAACGACGAATGGATATCATTTTTGGCTCGGAATGAACTTTGAAGAATTTATTGAAGATCAATTTGTTTCGAGTTTGTCATTTTGATGACACTAGAGAGATAATGGGGATGCACAATAATACATGACATTTTTAGTCCCTGTGTGCTGTAATGATAACCATGACGATCGGGCCAGCTTGACTTCTCTATCCAATTTTCAATAGGCCTACAGTGATACAAAAGCTCACACAGTGTAGGGAAAATTGTATACACACACAAAAAGAAAAAACTCACTGTAATATGCAGCACATAAATGAGATTGAGAAAGTATACATTTGGAAAGTAAGAATAACATTATCATACGGGGGTCGATCATTCGTTCTCTGTTTATTTGAATCTCTCCATTCCTTTGGATGTAAGCCTGCAACATGTCAGATCAGTGAAAGAAGATGAGAAGAATGGTCTTCCCTGTAGCTGCACGAAAGATATTTCATAGATGACAGTAGCGTTAAGTTGTTATAGGTTTTGTTGTTGTTGTTTTGTATTGTGCCCAATGTTTGGCCTCAATACAATTCATTGTTGCCTGTTACGAATTATTGCCTAGTCAAAATTGTACAAGAATAAAGATATAGCATCTGATCTCATGAATGATGTCTTAACGAAGCAAGTTCTATGCTTAACGTTAACAAACCTCCCTACTCTCTTTTCTTTTTCTGTTTCTGTCACGGCAAAAGTAAAAATTTTCCTTCATGAGGGCAGCGTTTACAACCTGACTGGTCCCGATAATATGCCCGAAAGCGACCGGTCTTTGGTCTGGATTGCTTCGGCACCCGAACGTACGCGCATCCTCATTCGGGTGGTGGATTTCATGCTGCGTTCGGTCAACGATACGCTCACGATCGGCACCGGTTCGGACTTTCGGGACTCCTCGACGGAACTGACTAGCTTACTCGGTCGCTTTCCGAGGCACAGCGTACTCCTACCTTCAGATATAGGCTGGTTACAGATTGACTCAGCTGCGATTAGCAGTCCAGAAAACAGAATCTACCTAGAACTAACAGGTAGACGAGACTAGAGGGCGCTGTAAAATTGATATTTTCTGACATGTTATTTTGGTCGTATCGTATCCCTCTTAACTTGTTGCTAGGGTCAACATAACTCTTTCCGTATTTGGTCAGGGATTTCAATGGCCGACATCACTGTATTTTTTTTTTTAATACTGTATAGATGCACACAGGAAAGACAAGCTGAAATCAAGTTTGTGCAGAAATTCGGGTTGATGAGTTGATATATCACAGGATATCATGATGTTTATGTCATCATTATTTTGAATGATTACGTCACACTGCATGGGAAATAGCTTTCATTGAGTGTCGTTCCCACACAGTGATTTAAATAAAACTGCAGTAACCTTGGAAAGATTCTCCGCCACTTGTTTTTCTTGAATATTCTGTTTAAAATCCCTTATGGAAGTAATTTTTAAAGTAAAAGTGTGGGGCAACTCTTCGGCAAGGGTCACAAACTCTGGGAGGAATTTCTAATTAAACAGTAGAAAGATTATCGAATGGGGTAAGATTTGATGCTTTCAAACTGCACTTATTTTAAATAGCAGTGTACTCCCAAAGAAGCAAAAATTAGAAAACTGCGTGATCTCTAGCTGGACGGATGTAACCCATTGCATTGTTACTCGTCTCATATCATCATCGGGTATGAATAACATTTACAATGTACTTTGCGATAAGAATACCAATATGAGAAAGGGTTAACACTCATCGTGGTATATCACGGGTCATGGGCAAGATTAATATCAGTATATCGAGGTACGCATGTTCGATTACAATGACCCATTATCGCTGTTATTGCGGAAGCGATAGTATGCCTGGCCCTTACGTAAGACTTCCCTTCTGCCAAATTATCTCCGACCTAACATCAAAACTGCATACACAGAACTTCATGAAGATCTAGGGAAATCCGAAAGAACAAAAGACAACCAATATTAGCAGGATTTAATGTTTGTTTGATTGTGTATTTAGCTCTCTCTCTCTCTCTCTCTCTCTCTTTTAACCAAGCTACACTCCTGAATCACTTAATATATTTCTGAGCGAACTCCTTGTACCCACTTGTGGAGATTTTTAAGCTAGGAATCTCACCAACTTCTTTTTCTCAGTTGTGTAAAACGTTATGAAACATTTCAATTTGGGGGGGGGGGGAGAAGGAAGGAGTCTGAGAAAATCTTTGTTGAAGTAATGCATTCCATAATGTTCTTTGTCTTCAGTTATGCAGCCCCACCAAGACATTGAAATGACGGATAACACTCCAGTTGAAATATCCTCGCCGGGTTATCCTCTCGAATATCCGAATTATGCCGACTTTTCATGGACTATCAAAGTTCCTGCCGGAAATTCCTCCCTGGTTCGATTCATCGACGTCGACGTGGAATATTACTACGACAAAATTCTTATAGGAACCGGAGTCGAAGTGGAAGAGGCGTCATGGTTGACCCGAATCTCGAGGAGCTTCAACGGAACCGAGTTGCCGACGGATGTGGTTCTAGCCGAACGGTACATCTGGATACAGTTCAAGTCGGATAGATCGAAGACATACGGAGGATTCCAATTATCTGTCATCCCTCGTCCGAGCCTGGATAATTTCGGTACGACTTCGGTCAATCTATTGTCAGATATTAAAAAATAAGATAAAAGTACAAGAGTATTTTCAGCAACAAGGTGATTTTTTTTTCTTCTTTTTTTAATTTGTGGACAAATGAGCAAAGAAATGGGATTCCATCGGGATTCGAACCCGAGACATCCGGATGCTAGCCCGGTGCTCTATACCGATTGAGTTATAAAAAGCCCTAGTACAGTGTTCGTCCCAGAAACCCTTAATTCTCAAAGCTATTTTTTTTTCTGAAAGCGACAGAATGCACGATGTCAATGATTTGCAAAAGAAAGAAAAAGTTGCTTTTGCGCCACTATGTTTTCAAAGCTTCACATAGATAACGAATAAATCATATCTTTACATTTGATACATATCATGAAAGCGGATTTTGTTTTAAACGTGCATTTATCAGGCTTGAATACATAATCTAAATCCGTCTTAATTCAGTACAGAATGCAAGCCTATTGGTAACTTGAATATTTCGTATGAAAAAGATATTCTAACCCCACGTGATATATTGTACAATATAGTCTTGTTTTGCGTAACATGAAGGTATTTGATTTTCCCCTCTCATTGCACACATGCAATATATATTTCTGTTGTCACATTTGACAGACTTCTACGAAGAAAGTTCTGACCAAACCAAAAAGCTTGACATTGGTGATGAAATCAACCTGGTTTCACCAAACTACCCATCGCCTTACCCAGACGGAGAGAATACCACATGGTACTTTGACCCACCGACCGGCCACCTGTTGCGTGTTGACGTCATTTCCTGTCACCTCGAACCGCGTCATGATTCCGTCCGGATAGGAACTGGGCGGCAGGTCAACGGAAATTCTTCCCTTCGGTTAACCGGCACGTCAACACCACGGGGATACAGTCAACTATTCGCAGTGAACGAGTCTCTCTGGATCCAATTCCTGTCAGACTTCAGCGTGTCATACCAAGGATTTTGGTTGAGAATATCCGTAGAACGAGAAATAGTACAAGGTACACTTGTAATGTAACTACAAGAATAACAAAGCATGAGTACTGAAGCTCAGTTCCATCCTAAATTTCTTTTCTTTTTATCTGTGCCACTAAAGTGTATGAAGTTGATAAACTATTTCAATGACTCATAATTTGTTTTTCTCTTACACATTCCAGCATTCTCATCTTGGTAAGAACAGCAAATACACAAAGGAGGAAATGAATACAGTATAACCTCCTCCAATTTATGCAATAATGCGTGTTCCAATCGTCGGCCATGTTAAACGAGTAATATCGCAGAAGGCGCAACCGGAAAAAAAAATAAAGTGGACATGTTTAACTGAGAGCAAGAGAATAATATCTTGCTTAAGGAAAGGGAATGGGGCATCTTTTTTTTTCCTTTAAAAGATAATTATACTCACCCTTCTGGCAAGAAACGTGTAAATAATTACATGAAAAAATTTATATTCCATACGTACCCGATGCAAAAGAAATTTTGACTTTGTTCTAACGTCACCAAAAGCTGTTGTTCATAATATATTGCGCAATGTGAAAGTAGTGTCTTTGCCTTTAATACCGTCAAAATTTGGTTTGATAAAGTGAAAGTAACATTTCACAGTTCTATTTGAGATGCTTGTCGTTGTTGTTTTGTCAACAAAACGTATGGCAAATCTAAGCCCTTCAAAACATCGAAACATGTGGAATAAAGAAAAGATTTATGATCATTATGAAGTAAACATTTCTATTGCTGTGTTTTTAACAGGCAAATACAGTACTATGCACAATTCAATTGCAGTGCGATATTGTATTTTTTTGTTTTGTTTTGGTTTTTTCCTTGGGTTATTGATATTGCATTAATGGATTTACTTTATCATTGCTGTTGTT
Source organism: Diadema antillarum (assembly GCF_040938485.1). Taxonomy (NCBI): domain Eukaryota; kingdom Metazoa; phylum Echinodermata; class Echinoidea; order Diadematoida; family Diadematidae; genus Diadema; species Diadema antillarum. Next base: position 199,268 of record NW_027272710.1, read on the forward strand.
GATGTTACAATGGGGTTATCTTTTTTAACTGACCTCTCTATTATTTTCCATTTTCTGATGTGTACAATTTGCAATTCTAGTCTAAAATCCGATTTTTTTGTGTGTGTGTGTCATTTTGTTATGATATGCTGCAGGTGACTCCGACAGACCGTCAGGTATCAGTGACTCTGGATCGGTCGACCCAGCGGAGGTCGGCCACGGTAAAGGTAAGATGCCGTGTCACTTCCTGATAACGGTGACGTTAACGCTGATTATACATCGCAAGCGCGCAAGATTTGGGTTGTTGACCGTTACTATATATATACAGGGTGGCCCAGAAAGAACGGAACGCCTAAGATCTTTAATTTCAGCAATATCGTTGCAAATGTGTCATTATTTTGCGTACTGTTGGAAAGGCCATTCTTTTTCCAAGAGAATGACACCAAGCTCTTTAATTTCAGTTAATGCGTTACGATTTTAGGACCATTTTTGTCAACCCTTGCAATTTTCAAAATGTGATCATTTTGCACTCTCAGAGACACCAATATCAGCGAGAATTCGGCTTGCCATAGAAGCAGTAACGTTCACAACGTGCGGAATGTGGCTGTCATTGTCCGTTACCATTGTGAATGAGACGACCCGACGACAATAACACTGTCCGCCCCATATTCCGCACATTGCGAACGCTACTGGTTCTACGGTAAGGCGAATTCTCACTGGTTTCTGTATCTCTAAGAGTGTAAAATGATCACATTTTGGAAATTGCAAGGGTTGACAAAAATGGGCCTAAAATCGTAACGCATTAACTGAAATTAAAGAGCTTGGTGTCATTCTATTGGAAAAAGAATGGCCTTTCTAATAGTATGCAACATGATGACATATTTGCAACGATATTGCTGAAATTAAAGATCTTAGGCGTTCCGTTCTTTTTGGGCCACCCTGTATATATATATATATATATATATATATATATATATATTTTTTTTTTTTTTTTTTTTTTTTTTTGTGGGTCTTGCCAAAGACATCAGATGCACGATGTCAGTTTTAGATGTATGCTTTCACTCTGTATTTGTGTAACCGAGCTGTTGATCAATGTTGATCAAGGCACAATGCTTTCCTCGGGCAGATTTTCGTCAAGAAACATATCTGTCTGCTCCAATGCTGGACATTAATAGAAATTTTCACTTTCATACCCTCCGTATGTATTTTTCTTTTCCGGACCTTTATGTATGAAATAATTATGTTGATTTCTAGTACGGAAATAAAACAAAAACACAAACAGTACTTTTACAGGCTCCACATCTCAACCTAACCCCATCCGCCCAACCCACTCTATCATTCTTCATCAACCAAACCTAACCCCTCAACCATCCCACCCTAACTACCCATAATCCCAGTCTTGTTCCCCACCCCCTCCTCTATCACTCCATTTAACCTCCTCCACCACATGCATTCTTAATTCATTCACCATCCTACCCACACCCTTCCACCACCCCAATGCATCGTCCTCCATAATACTACACTTACCCCAATCACTACTCCCTCTATACCCATCCACCTTCTAACTCTAACATGTCTAAGACTGTCCACCATTTCACTGTAAGCTAGCCTCCCTTAACCCATTCTTCATTGGTGTAACAAAGCTGTATATTAGAGCACAATAGTTCCTTCGTTCGTCAAATTCCACCTTTTAGAAAGATGTGCGCATGATCAACTTTTGAACATAAACATAAACAATTCTTCTTTTACATCCCCTTCACCACTGACACTTTCTAACCCCTTCCACTATCAACCATAACCCTCCCCACTATGTCACTCTTACCCCTGCGTAATCCCACTGTAACCTCCTCCACCACTCCACTCTGCGCCCTCCATCACCCCATTCTAACGCCCTTCATCACCCCCTATAACCACGTCCACCACCCCATTCTCATCCCCTCTACCATAAGTATCTAACCCAATCCACGATTCCTCCCTAAACCCCTTCCATTGCCAACTCCAGCCCTTTCCACCATCTCACTCCTGCCCCCAACAACCTTTCTCGAAAAGTCCCACGACTACACCATTCTGTGACTTATACCCCTTTTATGCTTTTATGATAACAAATCTTACTCGAGGTCTCCCGGGAACGGGTAAACTCCCGGGTAAATCACTCGGTGACTTTTGAGAAGTCTACCCTCGAACCGTCCCTGATGAACTCCCGGGTACCCCCGCGAACTACCAGTTGACGCTATATAGCAAGAATTCAGGTATAATCCCGGGTGAAAAGCGAAGGTCAGCTGCATTCCAAAAGGTCCTCGTTAGATTCCCCTTTGAATCTCCCGGGTGAGCCCCGAGTGACTATCGTGAAAGGGTTAAAAAAACACAACAATCTGACCATTACACCAAGCCACTTGAACCCCATCCACCACCCTACTATTACTCCCCACAACCCCTTCTGACACCCCCTCCACCTAACCACATTCAGCCTCTCCACAGCCTACTTTAACACCTCTGCAACCCCGCCTTCCCCTTCCATAATCCCATTAAGACGCCCCACCCACTCTAAATCATTCCACCGTTCCATTCTATTCCCATCCATACCATCCCACTTTTGGCCTCTCTGCTGCATCCGTTGGCATGACAGTGACTGAGCAGACACTGACGTCCTTAAAGCTTTGCTATTGTCACTGTGATGGTTATAGATAATGGTGATTTTGATCTCTGTTTGCGTCTTTGTTCCGTTTCGGTCATTTCTTCAACAGGACGTGTTTTCATCCCTTTAACATGCGCGGTTGTTGCTTCAATACTCCTACTCTTGGTATCATTCTCCGTGGCTGCAATATACTACGTGAAGAGGTAATTTACTCTACACTCTTAGGCCCGAATTCACGATGGGGTACAATCTTTGTCCATGGTTTTAAACCATGGACAAACGTATGGGGCGCCAAGTGTCGCATGGCCTATTTCGTAACGAAATAGGCCATGCGACACTTGGCGCCCCATACAAAACTACAATCTTTGTCCATGGTTGAAACCATGGACAAACGTATGGGCCGGGCGCCAAGCGTCGCATGGACAATTTCGTAACGAAATAGACTATGTGGCACTTGGCTCCCCATACCAAACTACAATCTTTGTCCATGGTTAAACCATGGACAAACGTATGGGGCACCAACTGTCAAATGGACTATTTCGTAACAAAATAGACCATGCGACACTTGGCGCCCCATACAAAACTACAACCTTTGTCCATGGTTTAATTAAATCATGGACAATGACTGTACCACCTTCGTGAATTCGGGCCTGCAGTTTTCATTCACTGCTGGATTAGTTCTTTTGTAACTCTTTTCTTTCTGTAAAAAAACATGAAAAAAAAATATCACCAGTGTTACAGGACAATATTAGACTTCAACTTTTTACACCACATGTAATCATTTATCCAATATCGATACCTTAATTTATTTCCTAACTTTACTTTGATGTACAGGAAGGGACTGTCAAGCAAGTCAAGGATATTGATGATTCGGGGGGAGCCATTAATGACGTAACCGTAAAAAAAGAGAAAAAAATAGCATCATACAAAAGCGAGAAAAAGTATTGACAACACAAATACAAGTTATTATTTTGTGTAATCAATGTGCTACTCCATGATTGAGATGATGTTATACAAACTCGTCTTACAAGGACCACTATCACTTCATGCATGGTGCTTGATGCGAATCATTAAAGGGGAAATCGAGTCCAATTTTCAGTTAATTTGATAAGAAAAGGGTAAAATGTTACGAGTTAAACGGTAAAATTTTGATCGGAATGGGATGAAAAATATGGATCGTATGACATTTTGAAGTTTCGCTAATTTTGGAGGAAACAGCTCTTGAACGGTCAATAATCTTATGAACAAGCAAATGGCAAAGTGAGCATAAGAATGTGAAATTTCCACTTTTTCATTCAAACGCAATTATGTGCGAGGTTCAACACTGTTCTAAAGTTATTCAACCAGGAATAATATCATGCTTCAGACATTAGTGACAGAAACATTGAATTTTCGTTATTTTTTGTACACGATCAATGGAAATTGTGAGGTTATGAAAATACAATGGTCAGCTTACTCATTTGTGTATTTGTATATTATACTGTACAAGAACTGAAATTAGCAAAACTTCAAAATTTCATAACTTCCTTATTTTTCATCCGATTTTAGTCAAATTTTAATCATTAAACTCGGAAGATATTACTCTTTTTTATTGAATTAACCTATTTTTGGACTGAACTTCCCCTCTAAGAGGAGCTAGATACAGGTTTGTCTTCTCATTACGACAGATATCGCACGATCGTAATCGAAAACTCTCATATTTTGGGATACGCAAGATTCCAAAGAATAAAACGTTCTGTTGTATGATTATTTTATGAATTCATAACGAAAAATATCGATGTGTTTGATTGGTTTTTTTTTAATAGAAAGCAGCGACGAAGGGTCATCAGTGAGAATGAATACACCATGACAGACACATACACCGTTCCCGCCCCAGCGAGGTCTAACACTGGTTATCTCACCATTGACCAATCGCAGACACCTGCCGGAGTCAACCCTTCTTCGGACAACGGATACATAACCGTTCTCGACGATATACCGAGGAGTGCATGCGATACCAAAGACGAGGGGATTAGACATGAATATGCTTCGTCGATAAACGTCGGTTGCGATAGTGAAGCGTTCGATCGATACGATGACGAACCTGTAGCGGCCGGTATGAAGCATATGTACATGACCTCGATCGGTAAAAAAAGCGCAGTTTCCGATAACGCATACCATGAATACGCCCCTATGTCTGGTGCGCCCGTACAGTGTGTAGGGGAAGAGTCCTATAATTACATTGCATGTGACAGCGGAGATTATGAAATTCCATCGGATAATGTGGGTAAAACTGGAAAGTATGCAAACTTAACCGGCCAGGTCGAGGAACCGTTACAAAATAATAACTTAGAGAGCTCTCTCGCAAAAGCACTGGCTCAGCGCATGCTAGGAAAGCGCCCTCTTGCTGCACAAGAAGTACAGTCGGTCGGAGATCCGAGCGATGTCTATTACGTGCCAATGTCTGTTGGGAATGAGAGTGGATCCGAAGACAACACAATCTACGAAAACGGTTTCGATCTACCGGATTTCTCCCCGAAGAATCAGCGACGGGGACAACAGCAACATTCACGTGGACACAACGTGGCAAATATCAGTGGTGCTCAGAGATCTCGGACAGCTTTAAAACCAGTTCCAAAGCCGAAACCTGGGAAACAGTCACGTAAACAAATGGCATTTGTCAATAGCACTTACAGCAGCTGAATAAAGCTGAAGACAGCCATAAGCAACTTGGATAATATTGGACAACTTTCGTGATGAGACGCTCTGTTAGGATGCTGGGTGTCTGCCATTTTCTTTTTCTTTTTCTTCTTTCTTTGTATTTTGCGGATCTGTTCTGTCTATTAACCAAAGCCATAATAAGTATATGTGTTATATTGTTATAACAAAGATTTTTATTTCGTTTGTTCCTGGCACTTTGTTCGTTTTCCCTTCTCACTGCGCATAGCATTATTTTCATTATAAATCTTATAGGCAGTGAATATTAGCGTGGATTGAGAGCCTCTAATTAAAATCATTGATTCCGAGGAGACAAGAAAAGCATTATTCTATGAGGGTCCCAGCTCCTCAGAAAAACAGAACAATATATATCCAAACTAATAATCCATATTCCACAAGATGCTCTCGACGCATGATTTATTTTGTTTCATATGCTTAAACAATTAAGAGAATGCAAAACGTACGTTTTCACTCGCAATAAAAGTTTATCTGGTTCCGTTGTTTATTTTACATAGGCCTCTTGTAGCACGGACGATCATGTAGTGTACCGCGCGAGCAGTAGACGCGTTATACCATGGAGGTGTGGCGAAAACAGTAGTCTGTGAGGCCGATACCGACAGCACTGTACACACTCTACCGACGTATTCCTGCTGGAAAAAACACAATGTCCCAAAGTGTGAAACCCGGTGTGAACATAACTGTGAACACAGTGTGAAATCTCTTCACATTGTTAAATTCGAGCATTTCAACATTGTGAACACATTGTTAATCATCATTCACAGTGTGAAACAGAACGTTACTATTTAAACTCTGTGAAAAACCACATCACAGTGTGAAATCATCTTCACACTGTTTAATTCGAGCGTTTTCTCATAGTCAACCATGTGAACACATTGTGAACACCATGTCGGACACTGTGTTCTATCCAGTAGAGATGTGCCTTGAATATGACGTCATTTTCATTGCATAGTACACTATGCCATGAATATGACGTCATTTTCATGGCATAGTACACTAAACAATGAAAATGACGTCACTGCATGGCGCTTTTTTTTTTTGAATTGGCATTTTGTCTTCAACATAGCAATGTTAGGTTTGGTCATGTAACTCTATGTAGACGAATAAGCGAAAAGGATTGCAATTATATCGTATATATAGTAGAAATGTAAGAGGTACTTTAAGAGGTCGAATGAAACCTAATGCATCCAGTTGAAGTATTAATTATCTCTGCCAACTAAACATGGATTTCCATTTGAGCGACCATTGATAACATTAAAATGTACCTGTGAAGCAGTTTTGAATTATGAATAATTCCGTTTAACTTTTTTCGTTATTCTATATATTATCAATTCTCTCAGTTAATCCCGCCGCATGCTTTATAACTATGGAGATGTAGGGCCTATTGTCAAAATATCGTGGCATATTCTTATAAACAAGATGAGATATCCAAGAAGTTGCAAGTATACATGACTTTGCGTCAATATGGGTGATCCTGAAACTGTATCAATAGTATCAGATGAATACAATACATATCACAAAGGCAGTATAAGAGAAAACACCCACTTCAATTGACACTTATCCATCATAATCAAATGTTTGCATGGGGTTTTGCTTGAGTTGAGTGCGTGCGTGTGTGAGTGTATTTTTGAATGTTTTACATGTCGTTCGTGTAATTTATGAATGTATTATACAGATCTGATCGTCTATAAACTGCAAACTGATAATAATTGGAAACTTTTGTCTCTAGAGTCATTTGTTTCTGGTTGATTGTTGAGATTCGAGCATTGAAAGTTTCATGTCTTGTTATTTCATTCTCATTTTTTTTTCAACAAAACATAACACAAAGTAAATCAAAAATTCAATCGTAAACATGATATATTACAAAGTATGACAATCAGCGGTAATCAACAAACTAATAAAGATTTGCACACATACTGGAATTACAAAGTTATGCTTGAAGGGTAAATATGAGAACTGAGATTTCCACGAAAAAGCATTGCTTGTAGATTACGGACCACTCTAAAATGTCTTCAAAAATACTTATTATGTTTATTATTTATTACAAGTACATACTACATAATACAAAAATAGCACAATAGGAATCAAACAACAGAGACACAACAACATGGCATGACTAAACTGAAGGGGATACGATTGAAAGGAATAGGGCAAAAACAAAATTAAAGGAAGAAAGGAAAGAAAGAAAGAGAGAGAATGCCTACACGCTGAACAAGAGAAACGGAAGAGGGGATCGAGGAAGTATTTCGGACAGTTGGTGACTGCACGCATCTGTGGAAAGTGGTTCATACGCCTGGTTAACGGGACGTACAACAGCTATAGAGTCACTACGAATTTGATTTGCAAACGAATAATAATATGCAATGCACACACACAATCATTACAGTTAGACAGGATGTTTCACAAAAGATGGATGGACAGGGGGGGGGGGAATATGGCGAAAGAGATTGGTGTAAGAAGTCCCCCACCCCCACCCCATGACAACAGTACGGATATTGTTTATCGCATAGCGTTCTTGTTGTAACTGTCATTTGATATTCGAGCTCCTTATAAATACAAACACTATAGCACCCTTATTATTCTCATAACATCCTTCATGCTGTGTGAAGGTTACTGCCTTCTGCAAGATAGAGAGATGCTTACAGAGAAATTACACGAGGATCAGTGCTGTTACGAAAGTGCAGTGTTACAAGGAAGAAAATTCCACAAAAAAAAACAAAACAAAACAAAACAAAACAAATCACTTTTCTAGCATAACGAAAGAGCACTTGACTAACCGCTTTCAGAAAGCCGGGGGAATAATTGCTATCCTTAACATATGTCAGTAACAAGTTGATGGAATGTGTAATTTCCATGAAAAATGAATTTTTGTGGAATTCCCTTCATACTTTCTTTTTTTGTTGTCCACACGCCATAACTTCTAGTAGTCTCCTCATCCAGCGGTTCCAACACCAAAACTGTGAAAATCCATTTGCATATCGATTGTCCGATTTTCCTCAAACTGTCACCGATGTGTTCTGCTAATGTTGCTGCTTTCACTCAATCCACATTTCTCTTTGGGTTTAGGTTTCCTTTCAAACAGCTACGACTTACGGTATTCTCAACGACTTAGTTACGTAATCACAGGGGGAAAAGGAGACAGAATGAGAGAAAGAGAGATTATAAACCTATATACAGCTCTACTGACGTGAAACGCTCACCTGTGGATAGGGTCTCGCATTGTTATTCAAAATGTGTTTGATTTGTACCATCGAGAGAAACTGTTAACCCTATTATTATTCGGATGAGCAGGGGGCAGAATGGAATCGGGAAATACCCTCGTCATCTGGTCATAGTCCCCTCCAAATAATTTCCTTGTTTCTGTCCCTTCCTCTCTCCCTCCCTCTCTTCTTTTTTTTTTCTCTCTCTCTTATAATAATGATAATAATGATAATAATGATAATAATGATAACAATGATAATAATAATAATAATAATGATAATAATAATAATAATAATAATAATAATAATGATAATAATAATAATAATGTCTTATTTACCCAGTGTAGCCTCTTCAGTGTTGCCACTGTTCTACCAGAGGGCCCTGCTATTATCATTACCCTCGCGTTGCTAGGTACCCATTTACACCTGGGTCGAGAGGGACACAGTGGGTAAAACCATCTTGTCCAAGGACGTATATAAGCACTGGGCATGATTCGAACTCGGGTCCTCCGATCGGGAGTCGGGGGTCTTATCCACTATGCCACAGCGCCCCACAATCTCTTCACAATGTAATAAACGACTTCTACAAGATAACATGAAGGTGCATCTAAGCTATTAATCGAGCGTTTGTTATTAGGGTATCCTTCTTCACACACACACATATCGGTACTTTTTTCCAAATAATTATTACTAATGTTCGAATTCTGTTCAATGCAAAAAAATAGAAATAAAATAAAAAATAAAAAAATCACACACATCACACAGACGCACACACAATACACACACTTTGTATTCTTTATTCGATTTTCATTGTACGATATTAAAATCATTATTCACAAAGAAGCGAATACACAAAAAAGCAGCTAGTATATCATTCATTTATGCCACTTGTTCACATAAATTACACATGAGTACATGAAAAGAAAGAAAGTAGAGGAAAACACACAGTGTATTCATAGGCCTGCACACCTTCGCTTGGCATGCGTGCACACGTACTGTTGGCGCGATGAACTCGTGCATGCAGTAGAATTGAAAGGCATGAGGAATTTCAGTTGAGGAAGTGGGCATACATGTTTTCTGTTGACCGTTTTCTATAGTAGCAGGTACGGCGGTGTCCTTGTTGACAATGATCGATGTTTCAGTAATTCAAGTCTTATCTTCAGACGGTTGGACAAGCAGCAAGATCCCTAAGTGGTAAGTAATCTGGAACACTTTTTCCCCCCTGTGATGTTTAGATACTTTGCATCTTCAAGCCCCACCGTTTCTATGAATATTCCTCCTTCTAACTTCTTCTGGTTTATACCACGTAGCTTTTGTTTTTATTTCGAGTCCCACTAATTTTCATAAAGTTCCTCCTCGTAATGTGTGATTATGAAAGTAGGATGAACCTTCTTACCAAATTAACACAGGGTTCGAATAGAATCAATAACGAAGTATTATCTTCATTACCAGTGATTCCGTTTCTGGTGGTCTCCAGTGAATTTCGTTTATTTTCGAATTTTGCAGATCTTTTTTTTTTTACATTGTCATGTCATAAGTGTTATATGCTGTGTGTAAATCTGAAGGTGGTGATGAAATTGCGCCGAATTGTAGATTACCTTTGGACTCTAAACGACCGAGGTTTTATTCAAGACACCAGCGGTACTTCGTGCATTGCAATCTATACTGTTTTCTCTGTCTCCTATGTTTCCGTACATAAATGTTCTTATCGTGATGAATATTGATTGTAAACTATAACTGTTTGCTTTCTGAGGAATCTGTTCCGATGAGCCAACACTTTACAAGTGTCTGTTTGATCCAAAAACTAATGCTATTGTACAAAATGTGCTTTCCGAAGCTTGTGTTTAACATACCGCATACCCTTACGGATATTAGTGGAAATACAATCCTACCCAGTTATTTGGACAGGAACGGTGGACATCCGGAAAAGTGATTTGTTCGGATAAGCGGAATATGTTCAAGCATGACAATTTCTAGCAAGTTGTATTGTCACCACCAGATATGAACATATTTGCACTCTTTTATGATTCATAATATGATGTAGACTATAGAAACGAAATGAAATGATTATGAGAAAATGTTCCTTCTTATGTGTCTTTGTTTCTTTCAGTTTGCTTAGACAATGAAAAGGTGAACAAGAATGCTCCAACGAATCGATTTTTATTTCAAAGCGTTACTGCAATCACGGCAATACATGCACTAAAACAGGGACCTCGCCGTAATTTCATCTCTGAGCAAATAAAGATAAGCCATTTACATGTAATTCAAAGTTGGTATAAATTGTGTTTACAAAGGACAGCACTATGCTTCATGTGGCCACCAGCATATTATATAAGCAAATGTCTTAAAGATTACTGCTACACTACTGTTCATTCAACTGAAGATTGCTTTGTCGTCACAGACCTCGCTGAACAAGCCGCAAGGGGTTAAATTTAGCAAGAATTGTTAGTGCACTTGGTCGTTGTTTATCACGAAACTATTGAAGTTGGTTCACACAGTGTATGGTTTTCGGTTATTTCTATTATTTCCCCTTATTGTGTGTCCTTTGATAAGCTGGTGAAATTGTTCATCTTGCCTCTGTTATTTCGTGCTGTTGTTGCTGCTGCTAAACTTTGCCCGCTCAATTCAAGCATGTTACTCTCTATAAAAAAAAAAATCGAGTGAAAATATTCACTCTGAAAGGAGTGAATACAAAAAAGAGTGAATTTAGAGTAAAATTGGAGTGAATTTTAAGTGAAAATGTTCATTTTCACTCATTTTGGAGTGACCTCGGGGATCACTCGAAGATTTTGAAGTGATCCCTGAGGTCACTCCAAAATGAGTGAAAATGAACATTTTCACTTAAAATTCATTCCAATTTTACTCTAAATTCACTCTTTTTTTGTATTCACTCCTTTAAGAATTAATGTTTTCACTCGATTTTTTTTTAGAGAGTATAGTTATAGAACATTATTCCCCCCCCCCACACACACACACAAACATAAATGATACACTGACGAAAGAGACACATTTTTTTTTTTATTGTAAAAGTAATTGCATTTAGGTAGAAGTCAGAAGAATTAGCTGTTGATGAGACAGAAGAAACAGAAGAAGGCGGAAGTGATGGAGAAGAAAAAGAACAATTGATTTTTCACACGTAGAGTGCCATGTAATTCCATAACATGCTCAGATTACCAATGACATTTTAATTAATACCAGAGGAAAAAAAAAAACAGGTCTCCTTGAATACAAAGAGACAAATGGATAGATGAATGATAATGAATGAATGAATGATTCGATGTGTAGTACAAAAAAAAAATAATGTTATGATTCCCTTTGCAATCCCGTTTGCATTACATTGTCTGGTATTTGCTCACTGCTGTTTTTTTTTTTTTGACAATTTTCATGAAAAGGCTGAAAATGATAATCAAGTACTGAAAGGGTATACCCTCTCGTCCTTGCTCAATGAATTATACTTGAAACATGAAAATGAAACTTCATTTGAATCAATTGGTAAAATGACTGGGATTTCCGGAAGGTTAAGCACAGTGATCTATTGGTGATAGATGTACCCTGAAAGTTTCCTAATGATCAAAATCAATGGAGGACCTTGAGTTCGCTCAGTCGGTAGCGCATCTGCCTCTAGATTCGAAGGACCAGGTTTAGATTCCCGAGTCAGGTCAATATTGTCCGTAATCATACCGGGTCCCCTCTGGTAAAGATGCAAAGTACTCTGTCCCTCGGATAGGACATGAAAGGGCGGTCACGTGTGTCAGTGTGAGTCACAACTTAGTCGCATCACAAAATCGTAAGAAGGGTACTAAAATAAAGAGGAAAAAATTAATTAAAAATCAGAAATGCAGTTTTGCCAAAAACTAAATAGCTGCAGATATTGAATGTGAATTCCTCTACAAACTACATTTCGACTGGAAGATGAAAGTAATTCTAATGGAATTTGAAGGGACTTTATTTGACTGGGTGTATCTACAGAAGATTAAATTTTGGTTACCGAAGATGGAACATCTCATTTCTCCTTAGCTGTTTTACAGAATTTTTTTGCATTTTGAATTTTAACACATAGTCTCTAAATAGGGAAACATTTACCCGTGTGAGCCCTGAAAGATCCCGCTTCATTCATTCATCGCAAAGAGCAGGGTGCTAAACCGGTGAAGTGGCCCCCACCTGACACCCAACTGGACCTCATATATGAAGGACCATCTAGTGCAGATAAATGAAGAGCTTGCTTCCAAAAAGCGCTAAATCTATTGAAAATGGTGGATTAAGCGCCTTTTGGAAGCGAGCTCCTCAAATATGGGCTAAGTATCCATCTTCTCAGATGGAAATGATAATAATAATTAAACGAATAAGACAAAACAAGAAGAAGAAAAAAGCGGAAGTAATGGCAAAGCAGGACATTAACACCTTACATGTATGAGTAGTATGTATGGATGATAATAAATAAATAAATAAACATATATACATGTTTATCAATATAAACATATATATACATATATATATATATATATATATATTTATATATATATTTATATATATAAACATGTACACATACATATACATATACCCTAAAATACTAGTGGATAAGAAATCCTCGCTGTGACGAAACTAATGTGCTTAATTCTGACCTCATGATTATTGCTTTGACATTTTAAATGTGTCGATGATGTCTCGATGTTTTATTTGTCTTCTTTATAGGACCAAAGTTAGAAAAAGCAATTATTTGTAGAGACTTAGGCCTACCAATGTCCGATGACCAGCATGGAAACAGTGACTTGGCTTATTGTGACCATCGGCCTTGGCATCAGTTCACTGAGATGCTTAGCACAGACAATCGAACGTGAGAATGATAATAATTATGATTTACATCTCTTAAAAATAATACCAATATCTCTTTGTTTTTCTTCTTCTTCCTCACTATTCTTTTCGTGTCTCGGAGGTATAACGTGTCTCCGCTGGAGAAAGATTAAAAGGCATAATGTAGTCTGTAAAGCTACATGTCTGCTTTTCGAAACGAATTAATCTATTGATGATAAATTTTGTTCTGATTATTCGTTTCATAAAGACGATTGTACATTCATGGTTTTGTAATCATTTCTTTCAAATCATGTACTCCTCGGTGTCGTCTTTGCATCACTAGCTTATACAAAATGTATGACTGTATCACATGCAATACAATAAAATTGTCCTTTCAAGCACAGAAAATTTGATGTTCATAAAGTGCAAATGACTATCTTTAAAGACCGTGCAGTTACATAGGTAAAAGATCACAAAACAACACGGAAATAGCATTAACTTTCAGCGAAGTCTTGACTATATTGATCTCTTTACTTTGTGTATGTACCCATGCAGAGTATGCTGACGAGCAGAACGTAAGTACGTATAGTTTATGAGTTCTAATTGCACATTTTCAATGTTTATTTTCCATGAATTGTGTGTGGCATTTCAGCACACACAACAGACATGACAGAGATTGTTCTGCCACCGAGTGGAATCGTTACGCTACAGTCCCGGGGCTACCCTTCCAACTACCCCAGCGATTATCACGAGCTGTGGCTGGTATCAGCCTCGAGTGGGTCTAGGGTTCGAATTTCCTTCACAGCCTTCTCGCTGGAGCACGGGGTGGACTTTCTGACCATCGGGACCGGTCGAGACCCGAGCAGTATCGAGTCGGTTCTCGTTCGGCTGTCTGGAGAGTTTCTCCCCGATGATATCGTCACGCCAACAGACAAAATCTGGCTGGCAATGGACTCAAGTCTCGATCAGGAGGCGCCTGGCTTTCATCTCAAATTGGAAGAAACGATGCTAGGTAAGCTATCTAGCTTCCCTTTGAATTTTACAACCTAAATTGATGATCCCATTCCATTCAAAAGACTTGGCTCATGAAATAAATTCCAAATACAGGCAACACACCGAAAACAGGTACTAAGGGTTACTCGGGGAAGAATCGTTATGGGGAAAATGAGAGCGAGAGAGATGAAGTGAAGAAGAAAATTGAATGTTCAGATAATTGAACAATAGGGACCTACATCTTTCTAATGTGCATCACCTATGAACCTTTTCAAGTATCATTATCATCTTCCTTCTAAAACGATAAACTCAATCTTTTGAATATCTTCATCTGTTTGACTTGTCCCTCCACGGGATCTAGAAAACAAAGAATGTTCATATCATTATGCTGAAGTGTCGTGGATATGTCGCTGAGAGACTCTTAATGTAACGTATATAAGACAAGTTAAAGTCGTTTTGTTATAGATACAAACAACATGATCAAATACTACTTTTATCTTGCAGACGAAACTTTGCAAAATACACTGGACTTCCACCAGAACTTGACGTTGCGTTCTCCAGGCCATCCGGGATCCAAGTATCCAAATGATGTCGATATCTTCTGGCCAATCACCTGTCTGGATTCCTGCGAATTCCTTGTCTTCTTCGAGCACTTCCGAACGGAGTTCAACCATGATATTCTCTCCATTGGGCCTGGTCACCAGAGGAGTGATAACCCAAGTAGAACCGTTGACTTTTCTGGGAGCTCTTCACCAGGAGAATACTTTTCGCACTCGTCAACCATGTGGATAAGCTTTGTTTCTGACCACGGTCTAACGTATGCTGGATTTGAACTCACCGTCTATCCGGTTTCTTCTGGTAATATTCTGATCTTTAGTTTCAAAGCGTCACGTGTTGTCAGTAAATAAGTTGTCAATTTAGTAATAGTTCTCACAGCCATGACAAATGAAGGCTGCAATGTCCATTCTAGTTTCGGTAATACCATTCTTTATCTTTATAGTGTAACTCTTATTGGCTGTGTGTTTGTGTGTATGTGTGTGTGTGTGTGTGTGTGTGTTTGGGTGTGTGTTATTCATACATAATGTATGTATGAGTATATTAATATACATTCACGTACTGATATCACACAGAAATAGAAAGTCAGTTATGAAAAGTTTAATGCAACAGAGATTCTTTTTTTCTTCATGCATTGCTTTATGTTGCATGATGTCTAGGTCTCTGTATATATACCGCGTATTAAACTGATGTTATGTCAGGAATCCGTCCGGCGAACTTTTTGTTGTCATGAACTACATAACAGAATACGTTCAGACAGTGATCCCGAGGATAAGCTAACTTCGAGGTATAATTTCTATGGGGCGCCAAGTGTCGCACGGTCGATTTGTTACGAAATCAGTCATTTTGTCGACGATTGGTCATTATTCGTCTGAACGTAACTATTCTTTGTGTTTTACGCTGAATGTCCAAATTTGTTTTGCATTCCTGGGATTGAATGGGCCCTGAGCATGCAGAGGTGGATATAATGGCACGTTATCAGGTCCTCTGAAGAAATTACCTATCAATGATACATGATTAGTAAGCCGACCTAATCCGCAAATCATTATGTGAGGTCTATTTCTTTCTTTCTTTTTTCTTTTTCTTCCTTTATTTTTATTTCTCTCTCTATTAACCGTAGGTGCAGAGAGCGCCAGAGATATTATTCTGGATACTGGTGAACTGTGCCATGACATATTTTCACCCGGATATCCGTCTAATTATCCGAATTGGGCAGACGAGCTTTGGACCGTGGTTGCTCCCTCTGGCTATCGTATACTTATCGAGTTTCGGACGTTTGAACTGGAGGACGTGCAGTTTGAAATAAGATGGCACTTCGTCGCAAAACTGACTGTAATGAACACAGGAAAAAAAAATGAAAATGACTATAACCGAATGATGAAAGTTTCATTGAAATGATACATCAGACAAGAAAACTACTGGTATTCTGAAAATTCTCAACGTTGTCTCGTACCAGTTATTGTTAAATTCAATTCAATTCAATTCAATTTATTTTCATATTTCTCAATGAAGGAATGTACATCAAATATAATAAAAACATAGTGAATCATAATATCCGGCTTGGATGCACAGTAAGTTAATGTAAACATATAAAACATAGCGGCCAATCATCGTACGTATGGCTCTATGTATAATGCTAAAGAAATATGATGGAACCTACTTAAAAGCGAGATTGTTGAAGGCACTCAATCGTGGCGAGTGGTTTGTGTGGCACGGAGACGAACGCAACACGCTGCCTCCCCCATTCTGTATCAAATGTAGTGACCCCCGAATGAGAATAGAGCTGGCTCAATGGGTCATCGAACAACACGCTAGACTACAAGAGCTCTGTGCTACAAATCTCCTAACCCAAAATGGCTGTCCGAGCGAGCCACGAGAGCTTCCAAATGGACGCACATTCTCAGTGCGCATGCGCATGAAGAGAGGCCAAAAGAGCCACGCGTCTTCTGGCCTCTCTCCTCCAATCACCGCAGCTCGCGGCGACAATAGCCATGTCTACACCTATCCCAAAACTTGTAGTTATACTAACTACGAGCGCAAAAATTCCTTCCATTAACCACGACAAAACTTCGATGCCGTTCACACCTACATGCAGTTAGCAAAACCCCTAGGTAAAGCTAACTACGATAGAAAATAAAGGGTGCCTAGTTTGCACATATGGTTGCGCACTATTGTGGAAAAAACTGAGCGTCCTGGTTAACAAAACTCCGTTCACATCTGTCATAGTTTAAGCGCGCTGCCACAGCGCGCTTAAACTACGCGCTTAAACCACGACAACACCCTAAGAAATCTTGTGGTGTTGTCGTGGTGTCTTCGCCTTAAGGTTTTGTCGTGGTTTTCAAAACTACATGCGTCTACATCTACGCTAACTTGGAGTTTAGTGCCTCATGGTTTACAAAACCTCGAGGTTTTGAAAACCTTAAGGTAAAGGGATCTAGGTGTGAACCTCACTAATGTTTGTGTATAATGCGTACACACACACGCACACACACACACACGTGTCTCAGTGGCAGCATTGTCCCACACGTTTATAGATATAGCTGCAACGAGTCTGGCATTGCGCAATTGCAT